>NW_016909379.1:424847-485878 GCF_001483705.2 Eufriesea mexicana | reverse complement strand
GATATACATGTGAATTGTATAGTGTATATATATAATATCTAAATAAATAAAATCCGAATAAAATAACAATATATATTGTTTCATTCAATTATTTACTGAATGTTGTTGAAAATATTTAAAATACCCAATATGCCATTTAACTGTTTAAAATCTTTAAACACTCTCCACTTACAAAAAATTATAATATTTATATTATTCTATTTGTATAATACATTTCCCTTCATAATATACTAGCCCTATACATCAAATTTTTCAATATCTCTAAAAATAAGGAGAATGTCCTAAGTAATCAAGGTTATTGGTCCACCCTGTATATGCATATATACATATTCCGATTTCGTCCCCCCTGTCTGGGGATGATAGGTAGCCTGATTGGTAGCTTCACTGATGCAGCTGCTGTCAGACCTCTGAACTAGGTGTGCCATAACGCATCATTATATCAAAATTTACACATATTTAGTTACTAACCACGAGGGAAACGAAAAAATGTTGAACACAAGGTCATAATAATTCTATGTATATTATAACAAGGTCACAATATTCCCATGTATGTCACAAGGCCACAATAATCCCATGTATATTATCTCAAGGTCACAAGGTCACTTAACCCTTTGCGCTCGACGATTTTTTGGCTAAAGAAGGGTACGAGTTGAAAAATTTTCTGCTATAATATTGCATAAAAATATTGCAATAAATCTGCTATAATATGCTGATGATATTTTTTGAGCAGTAAATAAAAAATCGTATAATAACTAACACGTAGAATTATTTAATTTCGGTACCCCGCAAACTATTATATTATTTTAAATTTGGTATATTAATTAATATCGAGTTTCGAAATTTTATCAAATGGCGACTGAAAGACACCTCTCGAGTGCAAAGGGTTAAAAGTTATCTTGAGACTGTGTGTTTTTATGCCGCGTCTTTAATATAAAATAAAAATACCTGTGCAAATAAAATACCTATGTATTTTGCTATTAGATAGTACGAATAATGGAGTTTTCGAATTTGAGACGCAAAAGTAAGGGATGCAAACGGTTTTTCGGAAAAATTTATTTTAAATTTGGTATATTAATTAACATCGAGCTTCGAAATTTTATCAAATGGCGACTGAAAGACGCCTCTCGAGTGCAAAGGGTTAAAAATTATCTTGAGACTGTGTATTTTTATGCCGCGTCTTTAATATAAAATAAAAATACCTGTGTAAATAAAATACCTATGTATTTTGCTATTAGATAGTACGAATAATGGAGTTTTCGAATTTGAGATGCAAAAGTAAGGGATGCAAACGGTTTTTCGGAAAAGCGAACTAAATTATTGCCCCATACTCTAGATACTTGCTGTATATGATGGCCAAGAGTCAATATGCCGTCGTGTTTTTCCTGAGGCACGGGGTGGGCAATATGGTATTTCCTATGGTATTTCCCAATACGAGCAATAATATCGCCGAATCGGTATTTCAAGAAATAATATCCCATAAATACCTCTTCGTAAACTTACGCTTACGTTGATATACATGTGAATTGTATAGTGTATATATATAATATCTAAATAAATAAAATCCGAATAAAATAACAATATATATTGTTTCATTCAATTATTTACTGAATGTTGTTGAAAATATTTAAAATACCCAATATGCCATTTAACTGTTTAAAATCTTTAAACACTCTCCACTTACAAAAAATTATAATATTTATATTATTCTATTTGTATAATACATTTCCCTTCATAATATACTAGCCCTATACATCAAATTTTTCAATATCTCTAAAAATAAGGAGAATGTCCTAAGTAATCAAGGTTATTGGTCCACCCTGTATATGCATATATACATATTCCGATTTCGTCCCCCCTGTCTGGGGATGATAGGTAGCCTGATTGGTAGCTTCACTGATGCAGCTGCTGTCAGACCTCTGAACTAGGTGTGCCATAACGCATCATTATATCAAAATTTACACATATTTAGTTACTAACCACGAGGGAAACGAAAAAATGTTGAACACAAGGTCATAATAATTCTATGTATATTATAACAAGGTCACAATATTCCCATGTATGTCACAAGGCCACAATAATCCCATGTATATTATCTCAAGGTCACAAGGTCACTTAACCCTTTGCGCTCGACGATTTTTTGGCTAAAGAAGGGTACGAGTTGAAAAATTTTCTGCTATAATATTGCATAAAAATATTGCAATAAATCTGCTATAATATGCTGATGATATTTTTTGAGCAGTAAATAAAAAATCGTATAATAACTAACACGTAGAATTATTTAATTTCGGTACCCCGCAAACTATTATATTATTTTAAATTTGGTATATTAATTAATATCGAGTTTCGAAATTTTATCAAATGGCGACTGAAAGACACCTCTCGAGTGCAAAGGGTTAAAAGTTATCTTGAGACTGTGTGTTTTTATGCCGCGTCTTTAATATAAAATAAAAATACCTGTGCAAATAAAATACCTATGTATTTTGCTATTAGATAGTACGAATAATGGAGTTTTCGAATTTGAGACGCAAAAGTAAGGGATGCAAACGGTTTTTCGGAAAAACGAACTAAATTATTGCCCCATACTCTAGATACTTGCTGTATATGATGGCCAAGAGTCAATATGCCGTCGTGTTTTTCCTGAGGCACGGGGTGGGCAATATGGTATTTCCTATGGTATTTCCCAATACGAGCAATAATATCGCCGAATCGGTATTTCAAGAAATAATATCCCATAAATACCTCTTCGTAAACTTACGCTTACGTTAAATAATATCCATATCTGCGTCACGTCACGTGATCACCGTTCGAGTGTTGCATGGTGAAACATCGGAAGTGCAAACGTACAGGTGATTTCCGCCACGCCTAAACCCTGTAATTCCCGAATGACGGGTCACGTCCGTGATCCAGGGTGATGCTCGTCATGGTAGCCGACAGGACGTACACCGGGCGATTGTCTATCAGCAAAGACGACCGAAGCCGAACGATCCGAACCACTGGAACCTATCCGCAGAGATACGCGTAGATCTTGCTCCCTGCTTGTCCATGGCGTCGTTCAATTTTCCGTAATGGCTTCTTTCGCCGAATGACGTCTCATGCCGGACCATCGCGAACCAACTGCGTTCGGGGACCGAGAGCCAGTCTTATCTTCGAAACTGTGATTTTTCTTAACGGGTTTAGCTTTCTCTGGACGGAAATGCGTGTCGTAAAATTATATATACGGTGACCCAAAATTCGCGCAAGATTTGAATTTTGCGCCATTTGTGTGCTAGTGTTGTCAACCAAGGGAAAAGACAGCGTGATAGCTGATAATTTAGGGTTATTAAAAGTGGAGCGTCAGATGAAAGAACAAAGTGTTTTTATTGTTAAAAAATATTTACAATTTTTAATTAAAAACCAGTGTTTTTGGAACACCCATTAATTGTGCTCGGTTTCGAAGATTTCGATAGCTTTAGTCTTGACGAGTTTTAATAGGCTATAGCAACTATGAGAATGTGTGATAAAAATGGAATTGAAAAGTTAGGTTACAAGAATTTTATTAATTTTTTGTTTGGGGAGTTATGATAATATAGTAGGAAACTATTAAAGTTGGAATTAATTATGAGTTGACGTGGCACGTGATGAGCAAGACAAAATAGCGATGAATTTAATTTATGATAAACGGGAATAACTTTGGATAATTGTAGAATTTTACATTTCGTATTTTTGTTATAAATTTTTGGTAAAGCAGTTATGGAGCTGTGAAGAACACACTAACGACATCTGAACGAAAAAGTATCGAGGTCCTATATAATGATAAATAATAATAATTAATTTGCGGATTTAATCGATGACTACTAGCGATAATCAAATATAGTTTACACGAATGTAGCTTGTTCATAAATCAAAATTTATTTTTATTGTAAAAGCAGAATACTTTATTTAAATGCACTGCAATTCCCAGTATATATTGTAATGAGTCTCGGTACTCTGTCGGTAACGTTGCGAGTGACTCGAAAATGGCAAGGACCGAAGAAATATACGTAATGTCAAATCTATGCTATACCTCGTTTGTAATCAGAACTAGCTACGATTCTTTCTTCTACCGAAATTAGTCGGTAAGGTAGTTTTTAGTTTAGCTCACTAAAGTTACCATACATAACGCGTGTGACTAAACACATGCACGTGTATTTATTGAAACATGAACACGAATCTGTTTCATTTGGTTGTACTAGTTTTATCAGAAAAATTACGATATTTTTGTCTTCTGCATACAAGAATGTGTATGGTTATATATCTAGTATAGTATAGCATTGCAAAAACAGGACATAACCTCGAAAAATGGGTCGATATCATTTTCATTTCATACGTTTTGGATACAGCACATATTTCGTAATTTCTTGCTGTCAATCTGCTCCTATTATTTTATTTATAATCCCATTTCTTTATATGTATTGGCTTAACACCTCATTTCCTGCAAGAATAAATGGGAAATTCCACAAACTTTATATATTGTGAAAGCTGAATTTATCATACCTTTGTAATTAACTTTGTTTTAATGATTAATAACCACTATTATTCATTCTTATTATTCATTTACTATGAATACCATATTTGTCTACTCCTACTGATAATCCTTATTATTACTGATAATTGTTACCATTTTATTAATAATTAAATACTAATTTTAGTGACTTTATTGTTCCATAACTTTCTTGATTAAAAGTAGATAGAATTAGAATTCAGAAATACTAATGCAAACTTATTAAATTGTCAGAGCTAAGATTATAAATAAAAAAGATAGTTAGACTATGACCATTTACAAGCTTTGACTTTTCGCTTTAACTTATATTTCTTTGCTTGCACATTGATTATGATTATATTATATGTATAGATTACCAGAAACTAAAATTCTTTAAGTACTTCATAGTGTATTTTATCCTTTGATAGGTGATTCACATATCCATAAAATATGTGTTTTAAATAAAACTCTTACAAATAGAACCGATACAGAATTAATATGTTTCAACAATACTTATTAATATTTATATGTATCATGATATCTACTAATTACATTAATTGATTTTAACAGTATATTTATACATAATCAGAATTTCTATGAATATTATGAATTAATCAAGTATTAATCAGGTATTAATGATATCTAACCTATAAAATTTAATATACATTTATATTACTAATAAAAGCTTATTCATATCATTCTGCATACTCACAGATCATAATATTAATAAAACAAATAAGATATTACTACATTAATAAGGCGAATGGAAACAAAATACTATAAAAATAGAATAAAATTGTATTCTGGTAATAATGTATACTCATTACTGTAACCCAACCGTGATTCTCGCTTTGAATGGCAAATAACACAAGGTGTTCTTATAATATTTGTGTGTTAATTTCCATTTTCATCGGTTCCTCGTCTGATTTGGAACAGTATCCAGCAATGCAAACACCACGAACAAACAATTCTCGTCCGTGTCAATTACTAAGGAATGTCTGATGGTAGTTTGTCTACATTCTAGTTTCAGTTTTGATCAATGCGCGGCGCCACAAGTAGATGTTAAACAGATTAATATATTATGTGCGGTAATTATGAAATGTCATTCCTCTAAATGAAATTTTAACGGTTAGTTTCTACAAAATATATAATAATTGTGTATATATAACATATGTACACAAACATGCGTGGAAGAAACAATTTGTTACAGTTATACAAAATTTACACAATATGTAACATAATATTGTATAGCAATTATGATACAAATATTAAATATTATAACAATATAAGATAAATATTATTTCACTGTTAAAAATAAAAATCCTTTAAATAATTCATTATTAAATATCCTATTAAAAACCATAGCTTTGAACTTCCTCCATTATCATACAAAAGCTAAAAACCAGACAAACCAATTTTATTTTTAGTTTACAGTTCAAATAATATATTTCAACATTGAAAATATTGTTTTGAAAAGAAAAAAATGAAAGACATCTGTGAATTCCTTTGTTTTATTGATTTTTTCCATTCTTATTGGTGAAAACAAAACCAGATAACAAATTTCAGGTTCCTAACCTCACCGCAGTGGCGCTAGTGAAGCGTAAAGGTTTAAATATCATTCGACGACTAGAAGAAAAATATATTTCAATATCACACACTTGGGAAAAGCAAACAATTTTTTAAATATTTACAAAAACAGTGGAAATCTTAAAAAAAAATAAATCCACGAGACTCGATAGGGCAAATTAATAGAATAGCCGATATTATGGCAATCGATATTTTTGGAATGCTCTTTTTAACAGTGGAAATTCCCATTTTTTTCCCGAAGAAATCCAATATTTTATATTACACGAATACGTGTCTGGTGGCACAGGACACAACACAATTTCCGTTTTCAAAGCGTAAACATCGAGCTTAGTGCACCAGAGAGATTGATCCGTCAACCAACTAATTCCACGTCTGATTGATGAACGTTTTAGACGAAACTCGACGCTTATAGAAAGAGCTTATAGAAAAGATCCCCCAAGGACGATTTATGGGTACGAAAGTCACGGAAGACATCCCTCCCGTGGAGAGTCGTAAGCTTTCGATCGATTCCAAAGAAACTTTTAAAAAGTCCAAGAAGCTGCTGCATATTTCTTTTAAACAGAGAACCGCCGAGTTCGCCTGGCCAAGAAGACGAATGCGGCTGAAAGATCCTCGGATGCATCATGCGCATCGATCATGGAATTCATTTTGTGATTTCCCAGCAGACGTCGCGAGGTATCGCGGCTAATCTGTCGAAAGTTCGTTTCTCGTTACCGAAAGCGCCTTACAGAGCTGTTCCCACAGCCAATTTTTGCGAAACAAGCCACTGGTATTCGTTTCACCTCGAACAGAGGAAATATAGATAGAGGAAATGACCGGTTGGCTAGTGGAAATTAATAAATTAACATAAAGGGGGGGGGGGTGAAAAGGGAAAAATTACCAAGGAAAATTTAAATACAAAATTCTTTAAAAGAATCTATTATATTTATAAAATTTAGTAAAATAAATATTAAGACAAATATAATTGATGGATAATTGTAATTGAAAAATGTTATTGTTTAAAGTTAAATTAATCTCGGAAATTATTATTTTAAATTGAATTTAATAAATGGTAAATTAATAAATTATTTAACAATTTGTTATTATATCGAATTCCATTTATGGAGTATTTATATTCATAACGTTGGAATTTTATACTATTAGGCGACTTATGGTTGGAATATAATATTTTGTTGTGATATATAAGGACGGTAGAGAAAAATGTCACAGTTTTTATTACACTGTCAATTAATTTATTGTAACAACGAAGTTGCCTCTTTATTTAGTTTTAAAATTAAATACCTGTCTTTGTAATTTTCTTCAAGATATATTGTAAAAATATTGATTGAGAATATTAATTTGTCAACTAGTCTTTATGGATTTATCATTCATTTTTGAAGAATCTGTATGCTTTGGGATATAACAATTTGTTCCTATCTTTCAATTATGTGTTGTTAAAATATGTATAATAAAATATGTAACTCTAATGATAAAAATTTTAAGAAAAGAATATATTCGATAACAAATATTTACATACTTATATTTTAGTTTACAGCGTTTTCTTTGACGAGAAGCTTTAAAAAATTGCACCTCGGAGTGAAAAAATTTACAAATCCACGTTCGTACATTCTGTCAGCGTGCTATGCAGAGAAGGCCACACACGTCTCGTATTTATTATATAATTTCCCACAGCGAGTTTCCTCATCTTCGAAATTTCTCATTGTTCCCAGCAGGAAAGAAATATACTTCGTGTATCACGTTCTCGAGCACAATTAAAATTCCACGTGCGAGGGAAAAAGTAAGGCGATAATTTAACAGGATTTATCAGGTCGGAATGTGGAAAAGAAATCGCGAGCAGAATAAGTTTCACGCGAATGGACGAGCTATTTCAAACTGCTCGATCGTTCGTCCAATATATTTCTTCGATATTCCCCAATTATTTCTATTTTTATTATTTCACGCCCCTGTGTCTTTGATTCGAAAGGTTCCGAGGTCAGTGATCGCTCAACTACATCTCGAAACGAACCTTATTCGCCTAATTTTAAAATCATATAGATCTTTTATAACATAAATCATAAAATTTATGAAAATAGAAATTGAAAGTATTATCGAATGGTGATCTGATTTTGACATGCCAACAAGGTTTTCTCTGTTTCCTGTCTTTTTATCGTTTCTTTTGTTCATTAGCTAGTAGGCATCGAGACGAATTCAGTGACTTCAAAAGTTATTAATAATGTATTTATTATATGTAAGTAAAATAAGTATTTTTACAGAGAATTTAGGTTATCTTTTGTTATTTCAGCTTCCTAATAAAGATAAATACTCTTCTTTTCTTAATTTAACCTCCTAAAGAGTGAGAGTTTCGACAGTCTTAAGACGACTTTACATTTAACTCACTAGCGCCACCACGGCTCATATCTGCAATAACTGCTTACGGCGAATATCGTATCGTATCTATCGTACCTTTCGTTATTTCAACTTCCAAATAAAGATAAATACTCCTCTTTTCTTAATTTAAACCTTTAAGGAGTGAGAGTTTCGACAGTCTTAAGACGACTTTCCATTTAACTCACTAGCGCCACCACGGCTCATATCTGCAATAACTGCTTAAGGCGAATATCGTATCGTATCTATCGTACTTTTCGTTATTTCAATTTCCTGATAAAAATAAATACCCTTCTTTTCTTAACACTAGATTTACGAAACCCGTGAATTTGACAGAAGGGTTGCTCCAATTATACGATGGTAACAGATTTAGTTAACTTATATTAAGACTGTTAGTATAATATATAATTGTTTTTAAATTAAACTAATCGTTAAAAAGAGGTAAGTGGTTTCCTTTACCTGGTATCCTTAAAAATAGGTATACAGATAGCGTTCATAAACCTAGTGTTAATTTAACCCCCTAAGGAGTAAGAATTTCGACAGTCTTAAGACTACTTTCTACTTAACTCACTAGCGCCACCACGTCTCATATCTACGACAAACGTTTATCGTACATATGCCATACCTCGTTGAATTATTTTCTTATTTTACTTATATAATCCTGGAATTTTCTTTTTACTACGTATATCACATTGTTTGCACAATATTGTTTTCATAAATTTTTCGTATCAGCGAAAGGATTAATAGAATACTACAAAAAGGAAAGAAAAATGAAACAGGTCATATATAAAAAGCTTCAAAGTAATTTCGAGATTAAACATAACGAAGTATTATATTTTTGCGAAGTTTGTGATGTTTGCAGTTCTAGATCACTATAATTTCCACGTAAACTACACCGGGACGAAGAAGATGAAGAACGGGGAAATGGAAGAAAATTCAATTAAAAACAGTTTATTAACGTAACCAGAATTCGTGTAGATAAAGGAAGATTTCCTATGAAAAGGGAATTCACTCGTGAACGAGAAGTTTCAACGACAAGTTTGGCTCGCTGACTTTTCATTATCCGGACAAAAAGAATTTCTTTCGCGGTAAATGGCTGACAATGAGATACGATTTACCGGTTCTATCTTCGTGACTGATTGTTCCCTTGTACTTCCTGTTTACATTACGTTGCATCTGCTTTTCTACAGCGATCCGTGATTACCGAGGGAAAAAGAGAGAGGAGACGAAGAAGGAAGAATGCGAACGAGACAGAAAAAGAAAGGAAGCTATTCATTCGTTTACGTGGAGATGCACTCGCGACAATGTCTCATCGACGACGCATCGATCCTCCCGCAGAATGGCGGATGCTCCACGTGCTCATATTCCAAGAATAATATACGATACTCGAATCTATTTTTCTCTATTTTTTTCCCCTTGGGTTTCGTTCCAGATTCCTTTGGAAAAATCATTTCCTTCGTTTTCATACACCTCTGTACTTTGTTTAAATTTTTAGAAGTAACGAAATTATGAGCACTTTTGCGTTAGGTATGTTTGCTACATATTCTAACAATGTGATAACATACGATACTCAAATTTATTTTATTTTATCTTTTTTCCTCGAATTTTCTTCCAAATTTCTTTGGAAAAATCGTTTCTTTCAGTTTCATGCATTTCTGTAGTTTATTTAAATTTCCAAAAGTAATGAAATTATGAGCATTTCAGTGTTAGGTATATTTGCTACGTATTCTAACAATGGAACTATGAAATTGGACCCAAAGAGTTTGTTCTGCATTTTAAATATTGATATCTATATATACTACATTTATAAATTATATTAATAATTTATATTAATAATTTAGATTGATATAAAATTTTTATATTAATAATTTAGATAGTCTATTAATATTAGACCAGTAGTTTTAATATTCATAACTCAGTTAGAAATTTTGACATTCTTTATGTTTTATAGGAGTTAAATCATTTGTAAAGAAGGAAAGAAAAATAAAATAAGGTGATTGGTTACAATCTTTAAAAGAAGTTGGAAAGAGGATAACTCCCTGTGAAATTGTATAAACCATTGATTTAGAAGATACTTTAATTTTAGTACTGAGAAATACCTAATTTCCCTTGCATCTAATACATCACATATCTATTACATAAACCTATATATTATTTAATGAATTTATATATATCACGTAGATAAATTATTATTTATTATTTATCAAAAAATCAGTATCCTAAAAATTATTTATTTTTTAATAAATAATTTGTAGAAGACGAGTCTCTTTAAAAATTTGACACAGGCCAAATAATTGGTCCTCTAGACAGGTAATTAAAAACAGGATCATTTCAATATTTGCAGTAGATTTGGAAGATACAATATATAACACTTTATGTATCCCAGCCTGTATATTATAATCTAGTATATACTTAATTTAGAAAAAAGACATGCGTATTTAATATACTTATTATATATATATAGAATAATTATAAACATATAAAAATTTGTAACATTCATGTGTAAATGTTATGTGTAATTGTAATATTATGTGCAAATGTTACGTGTAATTGTAATATTACGTGTAAATGTTATGTGTAATTGTAATATTGTGTATAAGTGTTATGTGTAATTATAATAATATTATAATATACTCTAACCTAATCGAAACGCCCTATACGTATAATCATAATCGATTCCGTATTCCAAGTCCTTCCAGACGTTCAAAAACTCTCGAATTGTCTTCGACGTCTCTAATAGCGATTATGGCGTTTTCAAGAATTCTTTGCTTCGGCCCACGTTCGTTAGGGCCTGGATAAGGGGTTCACGTCGCGCAGAGCCCGCAATCACTGCAATTTTCCACATTGTGCTCGGCCAACAGGGTCCGTACGTGAGGAAAATCATTGTTTGCGACTCAAGGCAAAGGAGAAAAAGCAGATGAGACGACGTCCGTTGATCGGTGGCGATAATTCAGAAAATAGGAAATTCCCAGCTTTCAGGCGTCCCATATGGAACCGTTCGCTCTGTGCATCTGATCCGACCTGGCCTGATGCCTTCTATTCGTCTCGTGTCACGGACCCTCTGCGTCCTTTTCTTCTCGGTCTCCGATCGTTTACAGGGGTGGATCGGTTTTTGAGAGACGAAGACTGGCTGGAAGGAGCGAGTGGACTCTTTGGAAATGTTGGGCGAATTAGTTGACGAGTACTCGATGGTATTAGCATTAGAGACTTGAGAATATTTGACGAATATTTGACGAAGAATCTGTATACACGTATGTAAATTATATAAGTATAATATTTTTAACCTATACCTATTCGTTTCTAGGTATATATATATATATATACAGAATATATTTGATCAAGAATATATATGCACAAATGTATATCATATAAGTATAGTACTTATTACCTATACCTATTCGTAGAGGTTCGACAGAGGTAGGTGTTAATCCTTGGAATGTCGTTCCAGTATTTCGTTTGCCCCTTTGCTTAGAATAGACCGCGTGAAGGCTCTGAAGTTTCACAAGTACCAGTGATGCGGCCCTAGGACCGCAAAGTCCCAAGTGGAGGACTGTTTGGGTCCTTACTGTCAGCCCCCCTTGATTTCTTTAGCACCTAAGCTACTACTTAGGTAATCCGTAACAACCAACTATATATCACCCTTCAAGACGACAAGCATAAGGACCTGGATTGTTTAACCAACCACACTCCCAATAGTAACAGCAACCAATTGGCAGAGTGTTGCATCCCGAACACTGCAACTCGCTCGTGGAGTTTCACGGGGTTGTAAGGCCCGTTACGATGGTGCGTCAATGTTCCTAGGATGCGGCCCACTGTAACTTGATAGAGGTAGACCTGGTTAGCGTTGAACTGCAAGGGGTTCTATAGCAGTAGACAGTCTCCTGTACTGAGTGTTGGTGGGTCTCGATTGCTGATGTTGTGGTCGCGATGGTGGTTTTACTGAGAATCTTCTTGTGAATGCCTTGTTGGTAGTTTTATAAGGATCGACAGTCTTCTCATTGGTTGGTATGATATTGGGGGTGTATGCTAACTTCAGCGTCTTTCGGTGGTGGTGGTTGTTTAAACATTTGGGTTCTGGCGCCTGTCGTCTAAGAGGATAATTTATCGGTCTTTGTCACGGTCTATCCCAGCGGTGGGTTAGTCGACGTTGAGTATGTGCAAGTCAAGGGATGCTTACAACAGAGGCATAAAACAGGCCTCCATTTGACTTGGGAGATTGCGGTCCTAGGGCCGCAACACAGAGAGACCAGGAATATATAACGAACGAGAGATCAGGACAGTGAGTCCGTCAGTTAGTATCATTCGAACAGTTCAGAAGAGTTATCCGAAACTACTACCTAAAATACAGTCCACTATAAGCAACCTTCCTCAATGAAATTCGGTCCGTCATTAACCGTCGCCAACTGAGGACGACCTATTGATGATAAACAGTAGGCCTGGTTATCGTTGAACTGCAAAGACTTCTATAGCAGACAATCTTCTGCTCTAAGTTGTTGGTGGGTCTCGATGATGATGTGGTCGTGATGGAGTTTTTAGGAAGACTCCTCTTGTGAATGCCTAGTCGGTGGTTTTATAAGGTTCATCTGCCTACTGATCGGTCGGTATAATATTGAGGGTATGTGCTAGCTTCAGCGTCTTTCGGTGGTGTTGGTTGTTTAAACAATCTAGGTCCTTATGCCTGTCGTTTTAAAGAGTAATATATCGATCCTTGTCACGGTCCACCCAAGTGGCGGCCTAGGTGACAACGAGTGTATAGAAGTCAAGGGACGCTGACAATAAGGACACAAAACAGTCCTCCACTTGGCCTGTGACACTGCGGTCCTAGGGCCACAACAATATCACTTATACTTCCAATCATTCGTCTTCATTTGTCATTATACACTTTCCTCTTTAAACAATCACACGAAGCATCTTATTACACATTTGAAACTCCATTTACCCCGTGCACGGCAAGCACGAAGGAATGGAAATAAGAAGCAAGTCGCAATTCGTTTCGTTGCTAAGAAGTTCGGGTAGCCGAACTTAATCTCAATTTTCCATAAAATCTTAACGACGTCAGGTTAAATCTGTACTCGTCCCACGACTCGCGTTACGCCATAATATCGCGACGAGACGAAAGTTCACGGCGGGAGAAGTTCGCGGAGTACTCCCAATTTATAACGTCACGATACTCGGGATCGCACAGACCCGCCATTATTGACTCTCCTCCGCGAACTCGTGAACGGAACGACATCGACTTGCTAGGAAGCGGTGGACTTCGAGGATCTTCGAGATCTCCAAGCACTTTTCCAACGAATTCGTGGGACAGCTTTAACCGAGTACTCGCTATTAATTGGAATGCTCTTTAACAGTTTATACCTGGGACCTCGTGAGCTGGAGTGCTAACGATGGGAAGAATTGTTTCCAATTGGAAGCAATGGAGTCTAGTCGAGTTGAGTTTTCATCATGGGCTCAGTGTCTATCATCCTTAGCGTTTAGGATCCTTAATTTGGGAATTGTAGCGACCATCATTCTCATCCTCGCCACTAGATGGATTCCGGCTTCGAGGACTTTCTCGCAAGTCCTCGGAAAAACCTCCAATTCTTATATGCAGGGATCGATTTGGGTGGATTGGCTAAAATAGCGCTGTTTTACTTCTTAATGGAATATAATAAGCTCACACGTAGATCGACGGCTATGAAACAAGAGGGATTCGCTATGAGCACGTTCGACTTTGACTTCTTACCGACATACTCTTAGACACTAGTTTAAGAACTCTTAACCCCTTGATATACAATGACGACAATGACAATCTGGGAGACGTCATTCATTTCATGTGCCATTGTAGACTTTAACGTCTCGGAAACGTCAAGAATTGTCTTCGGTGAACGTCGTGCAGTATATTAGATTCTTTACCTGTTTCAATCGCGCGTGGATGCTATTTTGTTTAAATAATTTGGCACATTTTCCCGAACATATGCCTGCGACAAATAAAAAGCAACATCCTGCAAACAGATGTCATGCGTGCATCAAACATGATATAAGAAGTGAAACAACTTGGCAGTGTAAAACATGTCTGATTCCACTACATATTCCAAAATGTTTTGAAATGTATCATACTCTACAGAACTACTAAATTATTGTTTTATAGTATTACTTAATTATTGTACATTAACGTTATATATCAACTTTATTGTTTTATTTACATAGCATTAAATTTGAAAATAAAACGTTCTGTTTCTAAGCAGAAACAGGTTTCTTGAGCCAAATTAAATGCTATTCTACGGACGCGTCGATGCGCATTTTATTTGTATGTCAAGGGGTTAACCCTTAGAGCGTTATGGACGCATATATGCGTTGTTCAATTTTTTCGGTCTTCCATGTGATAGTATTACGTGTAACTTTATGTGAGACAAATATATGTGTGTTTCTTAGCAACGGCAGTAAAGAAAGACAAATGATGGAACAAAAAGACACGAGGACGGGTTTATTCTTTTGTATATCTGTTCTGAGAATCATTAGTAACGTAATAACAATATAGTATACGTACAACAATATTAACAATATAAAAAAATTTATCATACACAAATAAACTATTAATTTTTGTTTCGTTTTTGTTCCTTATTTTTATGTTAAGTTATATTGTAAATTTTATTGATTCTAATAGATAATTGATGCTTGAAAATAACGTCCTTTTATTATTTAACCCGTTGCAAAAGAATTACAATAATAACTTCTTAGTTGCGCCTTGAACAGTTAATCAACAGGGCTCGCACTAGCGAAAAGTATTCCGTTCACAACGATCGTAAGCGTTAAGCACGCACAGTCCCTCTGAAGAGCTTCGGCAGAATGTCGTCCGCACTCTAAGGGTTAAAGACTGAAGACTGTTAAAGATTGTAGACTGTTCATGACTGACGACTGTGTAGACTGGAGCTGTCCGCGCCCTCGCATCCTTATTTAACACGTTGACTGCCACGCGAATTTTACGTGGTTTGCCCATGGCGCCAACATGAATATTTTATTATGCGATGCATATTATGTTGAAATATTATTTACACAGATAAAGTGAGTTGTATAATCGCGTTTAATGTATTTTTCGTGGTGGGGGTCACCGGTGACCCCCGCGGCGCAGTAGGCCATTTTTGCCATTATCGATTGTTTAAAAAGCAAATCGAAAGAATATTTCAATTCCCGATTTTAGGATGAAGTTAACGATGTATTTAGTGAAATGCTCTGATCACGAAGATTGCATTTCATCGAGCAATTACGTACAGAAAAAACGTCGTCGCGAATTTAAAAAGAAACCTGGAAGTGTGCGAAATGTAAGGCGATTTTGCAAAGTGTGCTATGAAAATAATTCAAATCAGCTAGGAAGAATGAGAGCAAAGAATTGCACTAAAAAAGTGGCGACATATTGTGCCGACTGTTTTGGTTCACCTTTTCTCTGTATAAATAAAATTATTTTCGCGTGTTCTTTATGGCATTAATTTCTTCCAACCATTATAGTAACGATGGTACTATTTAAAAATTTATCGGTATCGATATTTACTCTAATTATGTATTTTTACTAATGGTCGTGTCGCCGGTCAACGGTGGCCCCCGGTGGCGCCACCGTCAAGTTGAGTGCCGGTCACCGGTGACCCCCATGGCAGTCAACGTGTTAAAACATTTATTCTGTCCTTTTCCATACCCAGGCTTTTCTTTCCAATCATGAGTCTTTCTAACGCAACCTCCGTGGGCCAGGTACTTCAATCACTCTGGACGCATCCCTAAACTTTAGTTCGACCCTACCATAAACATTCTTTGCAGTTAATTCGCTTGCACGCGGTCACTTCCATCCTAAGCTCAAACACGCTTGGCATTCTTTCAGGGCCGTACTTATTCCAATTCCACATATGTGTATAACTTCCCGATCTTCCAATAGTACCCTAGTGTCTAATGCAGGGTCTGCTAGGGTAGCCTTACTGATGAGTCCGCTAGCAGGCCCAGGATGAAACGTATCCCTTCCTTTTCTTACCATCCCTTCTAGCCATGCCACCACTACAGAGGATACCTGCGACTAGCTAACTTCAAAACGACCGTGGGGAAGGACCCCCAAAGAATATTCCAAAGATTATGATTCTAACGCGATGCACGAATTGTCAGCCATTATGGCCGATTGACGGAAAAGACAGCGTGAAATATGGGGAAATATGGGGAAAAATTAAATGTAGGTTAGGTAATATAGTTGCTGATGAAGACAAGAGAGATTAGGGAAAGTTTTGGGAAAGAGAATAATAATTAACAAAATTTTGTAAATTTTGTATCTTCTATCATATACTAAACTCATATTCATAGATCATATGAAGAATATTATGAAATTCATCAAGGATATCAGTCCATTCCACTTAATTAACTCGAAATAGCCCGTATGGTCGTCGTTAATGATCATGAGGTAGATAGGTAGTGATAAGCAAGAGAGATAGAAGACAGAGGATCAGTAATTTTAGTACTTTCTTTGTTTACTGAGATACTTACATTGACATTAAAAATAGGAAATATAGAAAAATAATATTTTACATATTAATAAATAATAAGTTTTCTTTGAATACGTTATACACTAATTTTATTGAGAAGAAAGAATATATTATATAAATTTCTTTATGAGTATATATAGAATGTATATAACAACGATGGATTTGTGTAATTAAACTGAAAGAATTATTATAAAAAGATAGTGGAAAATAAGGGTGAAAAGTTTGCATGGGAATGTAATTTTAGAGCTGTAGTTTATGGGATTTATTTATCTCAAACATAATTTCAAGAAGTTTTCTATTCAAAGTTTCATTTATATTGAGATTAGAATAATTTCACTATAATTCTTGGACCATGTAAAGAAAACTGAAACCGCATATTTCTTAAAAAAGAAAAAAGATAGTAGATACAATGACAAAAAGAATTGCGAATACTTTATTTTCTACCCCTCGACGTTTTGGAATGCAAGTAAGCACTAACAATAAGCGACACGCTGACCCCTGAATAAATATGACGTGCTTCTACAGGAAATAGGAGCACAAACGCGACCATTCGTCGCGGTTGTCCCGCTATTTGTCTACAGGGTGCTTCAAAAGAAGTGTCGGCCATGTTACGCCATTTTTAAGTTCGCACCATGGCGCTAAATGTCATCCTGCATATATATATATATATGATTATATGGTAACCATCTTGCATATATAAATAAATAGATAAACTACAATATATGTTATAGTACCATACAATATTAAGTTAAGATAATATACATATTATACTGTATATATAGTACTATAGTATTATAGTCACCACGAGAATTATCATAAACAAATTGATTACAATAATAGTATTACCTTTTAGTTTACCGTAACAGAAAAAGGAGTTTCAGAAACATATAAAGTTAGCGATGACTATAAAAAGAGAATAATGCAGTATCAAGATTCCTATGAAAAAAGAGAATACTGCAGTATCAAAATCCCCATAAAAAAATTCAATGCTGTATTAATATTCCAATAAAAAAGGGAAGAAAAATAATTCAATATCGAGATTCCTATGAAAAGAGAAGATACCGCAGTATCAAAATCCCCATAAAAGAATACAATGCTGTACTAATATTCCAATGAAAAAAAAAGGGAATAATTCAATATCAAGATTCATATGAAAAAAAGAAAATATTGCAGTATCAAAATCCCCATAAAAAAATACAATGCTGTATTAATATTCAAATAATAAAAAAAAAATAATCCAATATCAAAATTCCTATGAAAAAAGAAGATGCCGCAGTATCAAAATCCTCGTAAAAAAAAAAACGGTTTCAAGATTCCTATGACAAAGAAGAAAACAAAAATAATACAGTATCAAAATCCCCATAAGAAATAAATAATGCAGTATCAAGATTCCTATGAAAAGAAGAAGATACTGCACTGTAAAAATCCCCATAAAAAAAAACAAATAACGCAAAAATACCAGAAAAATCCCAATAAAAAAACAAATACTAAGATTGCTATGACAAAAAATAAAGATAATGCAGTATTAAAATCCCCATAAGAAATAAATAATGCAGTATTAAAATCCCCATAAGAAATAAATAATGCAGTATCAACATTCCTATGGAAAAAGAAGATACTGCACTATAAAAATCTCCATAAAAAACAAATAATGCAAAAAATACTCCAAAAAGTTCCAATAAAAAAACATATACTAAGATTGCTATGACAAAAAATAAAGATAATGCAGTATCAAAATCCTCATAAAAGGAACGCACCTTTAAGATTCTTATGACAAAGGAGAAAAAGATAATCTAGTATCAAAATCCCCATAAGAAACAAATAATACAATATCAAGATTCCAATGAAAGGAGAAAAATTATTAAAATTCCCACGAAAGAAAGAAAATGCGGTATTATCGATTATAAACGGATCACCTAACCTAACCAGACTTATAACGTATATCTCACATGACGAACAGATATACGGAATAAAATCAAGTCACGAGATTCATCCTGCATGCTTTGTTATTTACATTTTGACCAACGTAGCAAGATCGCGGCGGCTGGGCGGAGGCAGAATCGATATTCAGGGGCACCAACTGACGTAGCAAAGGACGTCTTCGCCTAGTTTTATTTAGTAGCGGACAAGAATGCATCGGCTGGCTGACCCACCATTGCTTCACCGCCCCTCTGCAACCGCATCCCTAAAGTGGAACGATTTCCGTTCGACAGGACGTTGCGCATCGGGTACGATACCCTAGGTCATTGACCAGACCAAGATGCTTTCGCGAATCTTGCACGAAAGTGGACCGAGATCTTTGGACATTCTTGATTTCGTTTCCAAATATTTATGACGACGGATTTCTGTTCACGGAGGCGGAAGACGTGGAAAACAATAGCCGAGTGTTCTGCCTGTCGTATAAATTATTTCCTGCTTCCTTTGACCTTATTCCTCACTTCTGTCAGCCTTGTGCTGGAATCTCTGCTATTCTGTCTCAAAAAGGGAAAGGGAAAGATGATGGGCTGAGAATATTATTTTATTAATAGTTATAACAATTGAAAGTAGTTATTAATATTAATATTTTATACAATTATATATTCATATAAATTATTAATAATAATAACTACTAAGAATCGTTATATCTATTAATAAACAATTGGTATGAAATCATATTTTAACCCCCATCGCATAATATTAAATTATTACTAATATTAAATTATAATACCCATATATCAATTATATAATTGCTATAAATATATATACATATAATACAATATGTTATGTTTATAATAGCAAACCGTTTTAACACGAGTGTGGTAGTCAAGAGATTAAAAATAATTGAAATATTTAATTAACGAATTATAATAACTGCTCCAAATATTTTATTTTATAAGAAAAAATATAGTAATTGGGTTTTTCTTTTCTACACTTGATTGTCACTCATTAGTGGGAATTGGATTAACTAATTAATTAATATATTATATTAGGTGTCTCGAATATTTATTTTATAAGGAAAAATTGAAAATTGTTCTGTAATTAAATGTTTGTCTTTTACGTTTATTTATCACCTGTTATTAAAGGTTAGATTAATTAATCAGTACTATAATAACAGACACCTTGTATAAAATATTTTATTTCCTAAGGAGGTACGGAAAATATGTGAGTTCGAATTGTTAAAATATCGCGAAACTATTCGAAAGAACTGTTATTCTCCCTGTCACTTATAAAGAATCGAAATCAGGAGAGATATTGATTTCGGTTATGGTTGCAGTAGCTTCTGAAATATGAGTTCCGCGTTGCTTCTATTTCGGCTCTACATCGGTTTTACGTGCGGCGTATATTCTTGTATCAGCTCTGTTTCGGTTCATTAAACTCTCACTGATCCTAGAAAACCGTTTGTAAAATTGCTTGACAAGAGATCGTGACGATTTCAAGTGATTCGATGCGCGTTTGCTGCTGCGATGGCTGCCGAGAGCGACATCTGCAATTATCAACTTCTGCGTGGCGAATGCGCGGCCATTTTGACACAGTCTGACGCGTCTGATTAAAAAGTGCAAACGTTCAAAGGAAAAAGAAACTTAAAGAAGAATGAGATCGGTGAACGTTAAAATAATTGGCAATACTGGAACTACACAGCGACATCTGTCTCTAGGAAACTCGATTTTAAATGTACTATATTATAGGACCTACGTATTTTGGATATACTACACTATACGTTGTTATAAAAGAATAGGATACCAATAATATTTAATAATAATAATCATAATAGTGTAAATAAGAAGGTCTAAGAGGATATCATGTAAAATGAGAACCTAACCTATATATTCATATCTGACTTTTTTGCAAAACGTATATATAGTAATATTAAGAATAACAATAGTATAATAGGATAGTGTTTAAGATAGCAACCTAACCTATGAACTTATATTCAATTTGAAAAATAAATTTAGGTTAACAAATGGTTTGGTTCAGTTAAGAATACTTGGAAATAATAATATATATCCAGGATATATTTTACATATACTATACTATACGTTATTATAAAAGAGTAGGATACATATAATATTTAATAATATTAATAATGGTGTAAATAAAATAGTCAGACAGGATATCGTTTAGAATAAGAACCTAACCTATATACTTGAATCCGACTCACTTGCAAAACATATATATAATAATATTAATAATAACAATAGTATAATAGAATATTGCTTAAGATAGCAACCTAACCTATATATTCATATCCAGTTCATTTGTAAGATGTATACATAATAACATTAATAGTAATACTAGTATAATAGAATATTATACCTAATCTATACATTTACATCCGATTTAAAAAATAAATTTAGGTTAACAAATGATTTAGTTCAGTTAAGAATACTCGGAAATAATATTATATACCTAGAATTGGAAACGTGTACCTTTTTCGAGTCACTAGCTCTGACCACGATAGTAAACTGATACGTGAATCTAGGAGTTCCCAATGGACAAATTGGAAAATCACATGTAACTGTACTGAATCTCAATGCGCCATGTCGACGGTCCAGCGTATGAAGGCTTCTGTCCGGTATCGAAAAACAATTTCCAATCACTCTTTTGATCTGGAAAGATTGCAGTGATACTATATGAAAAGAAAGAGTACGACAAAGGCTGTAACATACAAGAGTGAGTCAAAATGTAACTCACACTTTCCACTAACCTCCACTATAATTTGCATCAGGCACCTATACGTTACTCGTGTTACACGTAGGATGCTACAAAGTATGTTTAAATTCGAAATACATATTTTTATCCAATCTTTATGGACGAGGAATCAGTATTACCTAGATATATTTCCTTCAGAATTGGAAATTATTTAACGATAATACGAGATCAGTTGGGGAAGAACTATCTGACACCTCTAACTAGACTGGTATCAAAAGGCAATTTTTATTAATTAACCTGAAAATATTGGATTATTTCCTACCAAATCTTTCGAGTGACTATTATCAAAAGACTCAGCAAAACTGGAAAGTGAAAAATGTCCTAAACTTTGGCTTTTTTCATCGAGAAAGCTCTCAAAGGAACGAGGAGGTTACCTATCATACAAATAGAGGTGGAGACTCGTTCGGAATGAAACATCTGATGGGTTTTCTCCATTTTACGATCGACTACGGTCGTGACCAAAATCCTAGTGTCTCTGAATGGAGCGCAGTTTATGACAGAACTATTCCACGAATTGTTCTTTAGAATTGTTCCTCGGCGGTAGCTAAGCATGAGTACCTGGCGTACCGTGGAACAATCCCGGATTTCCATTAATCCAGAAAGTGGTTATATCGTTCCACGTGTTTGAACATCCTTTGATAACGTCATGAGCTGTAGTTTACTGATGAGGGTCTTGAGAAATAGGGTGCATGGTGTCGAAGTGGAGCAGTCTTGGTACATTCTAACTGTCAAACCGTATCACTGTTTTCTCAATCATTTTCCAATTACTGATACATACTGTACCACTGAAGGTTCATAGTGTATCTTTACCTCAGATCTGCTATATTTCCTCAAGGAATCCTAATCTATTTGTGACTTTAACATCAAGTTTTACCATAATTCCGATGAAATATTTAATCCTTTGCACTCGTTTTTTGGATTTTTTCTGCACCAAACAGGAAACAGAAAATAAGTAAGAAAAATAACTCGAAATGCAAAGGGTTAATATCCTAGACCATTCAACTGTAGCTATGCAGTGTCAATGACTCAATGTATATGTCATTGAGTATATAACACGAGATACTTAGGTCGAATGAAGAATAAATGAAGGTCTGGAACGAGTGCAACTTTGACAAAATGTCAAGAGCGTTTAGGATGAAAGTGACCACGTGCAAAGGATGTTTATGAAAGAGTTAAGTGCAAAAGGATCAAGAAAGAAAGCCTGTTCTACCTATGACAGAACAGAGACTGTTAGGCTTAAATAAGGATACAAGGGTGCGTGCAAGTCAGTGTTGTAAAATCAGTATTAAAAGTCACTTTGAAGTCAGCAGTCAATTTTAAATCAGAATTTGCACTCGGCGATCTTTTCGTTACAGAAACATAGTAATTCGAAGACTTCCTGCCATAAAGTCGACGATATTTTCAAAACGGTACCTAAGCAGTGCAAATTAATTGTGAGACATAGAATTATTTTACCTCCATATTGCACGTGTCGTTGGACAATTTTAAATTCGAGATATTAATTAATAATGATCTCAAGAATTTGATTAAATGGTGACTGAGAGTCACCTCTCAAGTGCAAAGGGTTAAAAGTCGGTTGGAGGAAAGTTGACAGAGTGTTGCACAGTTACCATTGCATTACATTAATCCGTTATTTTATTAATAAAGCTTATGTTTGTTCTACTAGGTGCTGCAATATTATTCTAGTCGATGTCTCCCAAATACAATCCTAAATAAATATGTGTCATTAAATGCGAACGTATCAGAGAGTTCTGTTTTCGTTTCTGATCATATATGAGCTGTCAACAAGTCAAAATGGTTAAATGGAATTACTATTCCACCTTTCGAATTTTTAAAAAACTGTTGTCCAATTAATCGATCAAATTTAGCTCTTGATATTTAAAATGATCTCCTACTTTTCATCTTCTTGGGGATAATCGATTTGACAAATGACAGGCTCACGTGTACTTTTGATGTGGTTTATTATTACTCTAATGGAGCCTCCTCTTTTTAGTTGGGCTAGAGATAGGTGCAGTAGCCCACATCAGTCAAAGAGGTCCAAAAATAAACTTTCTTGCGGCCAGGAGAGTTAAGGCCACGTCTTCAGTACCTTAGACGAATGAACTAATTAAAAGGTGATGGTGCAATTTGTTCCGCCTGGCGCCCTCTAGCAGTTGCGAGCTGGCGAGCAGCGCGCAGTGATGAGCTATGGACCAATTCTATAATTTTATCGTCTGTGTCATTACTTATACACCTACTCCCGCGATTATTGCGAAAAAACGAGGTGAGCTTGAAAGGTTACCAGGGGGTTATTGAAACCTTTGAGAATTACTATTAGAAATCTTTGACTATGAGAAACACACGTGTCCAAATATTTGAATAAAAATTTCATCGACTCGGTATAATAAAATTAAACATTTCCTGCACAACTGAATTATTATTTCTTTCCTTAAATTGTGATATTTTTCATATAAAATAAAATTGGTATTTATACTTTTTAAATATATTATTCGTACGTATAATTTATATTATACCCGTGTTTCGTTTGTTGTTACTTGATTCCATTAAGGCTACTTTGAGTATTCACGATTCAAGTTTATCAATATTCATATACTATAATACTTCGTCGTTTCTTGCTCTGATAATTTGATCATAACTAAATTTATTTTATTTATTTCTTTATTTACTTAAGCTTTTCAACGACAATGCTAAGATTAGTAAAAACACAAGTTTAAACGAAAGTTAATATTTGTATAAACAATATATATTTTATTTGAAGCATAAATAATATAATTTCTAATTTGTACTATACTAAACAATATAATAGAAAATATGTTGTATCTCAAGATACATCAATATAATCCTCGATTCTATTTCTCATTATCCAATAATTAATTAACGTAATTACACAATTCATCATAATTTACGTAAAATTACAATGACTAATTCTTTTTTGTATATCCTATCTAAACAATTTTCACTATACTTCTCAACCTAACTTGTACTATACTAAACAATATAATAGAAAATATGTTGCATCGCAACATACACCAATATAATCCTCGACTCTATTTTTCATTATCCAATAATTAATTAACGTAATTACACAATTCGACAAAATTTACATCAGATTATAATGACTAATTCATCTTTTCTGTATATCCTGCCTAAACAATTTTCATAATAATTTCAAGACAACGACGCAATCCATTGATGAGTGTTAGAGCTAATAGTGTTACTTCTTTTGTTTTTGCGAGGCACTGTCCGACGCATCAGTCGCTCTGTATCCATTCTATTAGGAACGCATGTATATTGTAAATATAATAAAGGTACTCGGTGACTATTAAAACTGTGTAAAGTTTATTTAATCTTAACAGGATCTACAGCTTATATGTAGTTCGTGTCAGACTCTGCCGTGCCCAGAAATCGCTTCGCGTAAAATTCAGCCGCATCTAAAAGGTTAAACCTCGCTCCAATAACCTCAGCCAATTACAGCGCTATCTAGGATCTGAATAAGTGTCCTAATACTTGCAAACGGAACAGTCAATTTGTCCAAGAATCGCAGCTTATTTCGTCCAACGATAAACTGCCGCACAGCCGGCAGTTGACCTGAGCCTCGTCTGTTTCCCTCCTAAACTTGCCTTTCCTTAGCCGGCTCTACAATAGACTTTCCTTCAAACGCAATATGTTAGCATTACACGGAAGTCCACCTGCGATCCCGAGCCTGACGCTGCACCACGGTTCTAAATGAAACCGTATTTCCCGACGTTCGCAGAAATTCGTCTCGCAGAAACGAGCGGCGCGTAACGCGGCCATTTTGAATCGATAGCAAGCATAGGGAATTCGGTCGGGAACGTCGGATCTAGGAGTTCCACTGGTGCTCGTTCACCTGTTAGCGAGCCGGACTGTCGTCTCGATATTACGTTTCCAATCGGCCGTGTGGGAAATTCGATATGGGCCGGGGACGGTGCTTAAATTCCTGTCCGCGTCGATAATGTGGAAATAGGGAAAATCGTTCCGCTAACTCTCTTCGCGTCCCGCCTCCATGCACTCGTTTAGGTCCCCTTTGTTCTTGGCCAGTGGTAATACGATTTTGGAGCAGACAGAATATTATTATGTGATTCTTTGATGCGAGAGTATAGAGTCATAGAGAGCCATTGAGTCTGAGTGACTGGTTCATTATTTCTTGAAGAGGGATTTTATGCAATTTCAAGTTGTTAATAGGTAGGAGTCTGTTGCATTTCTGGAAGATTTCTTGATATGGATTCGAATCAACTTTATTCAAGCGAGGATACGAGGTACTAGTCTAGGTTTCCTTTGTTTATGGACAATGGTAATACGATTTTAGAGCAGGTAGAAAATTATTATGGCATTTTTTGGTATAATAATATAGAGTCATAGATGGTGATTGAGTCCGAATGACTTTGTATACTGTCTTTCCAAGTGATATTTCAAGCAACTTGAAATTGTTAATAGGTAAGTGTCTATTGGACTTCTGCAAGATTCTTTGACATGGATTCGAATCAAGGAAATAGGAAAATTGTTCTATTAAATCTATTCAAGTGACGTTTCCATGCAGGTCTTTAGGTCTCCTTTGTTCTTCGGCAGTGGTAATACAATTTTGGAACAGACAGAATATTATTATGGGATTCTTTGATGTGATAGTATAGAGTCATAGATGGCGATTGAGACTGCATGATCTTGTATACTATCTTTCCAAGTGACATTTTATGCAATTTGAAGCTGTTAATAGGCAGGTGTCTGTTGCATTTCTGGAAGATTTCTTGATATGGATTCGAATCAACTTTATTCAAGCGAGGATACGAGGTACTAGTCTAGGTTTCCTTTGTTTTTGGACAATGGTAATACGATTTTAGAGCAGTTACAAAATTATTATGGCATTTTTTGGTATAATAGTATAGAGTCATAGATGGTGATTGAGTCCGAATGACTTTGTATACTGTCTTTCCAAGTGACAATTTATGCAACTTGAAGTTGTTAATAGGTAGGTGTCTGTTGGACTTCTGGAAGATTCTTTGACATGGATTCGAATCAAGGAAATAGGAAAATCGTTCCATTAAATCTATTCAAGTGACGTTTCCATGCAGGTCTTTAGGTCTCCTTTGTTCTTCGGCAGTGGTAATACAATTTTGGAACAGATAGAATATTATTATGGGATTTTTTGATATGATAGCATAGAGTCATAGAAGGTAATTGAGTCTGAGTGACTGGTTTACTATTTCTTGAAGAGGGATTTTATATAACATGAAGTTGTTAATAGGTAGGTGTCTGTTAAATCTCTAGAAGCTTCTTTGATATAGATTAGAATCAGAGAAATAGGAAAATCATTCTGTTAATTCAATTCAAGTGACGTTTTGATGCACTCCTTTTGGTCTCCTTTGTTTTCAGGCTGTGGTAATACGATTTTGGAGCAGGCAGAAAATTATTATGGAATTCTTTGATGTGATAGTATAAGTCGTATGACTGCGAACTCGTAGGGGTAACACTGATTATATGTAATTTTATATCGTTAATAGACTTAAAATTCTGAAACTTTTTTTCATGAGTCTCCTCAGTTCCTAAGCAATCATCATAACATTGGTAGTAAGAAGAATTCAATTATGGGGACTCATTGGTATACTAACACGAAGTTTAAAGATTGAATATAAAAAGGAAGAACAATTATAATTAGGTTATCATAAATTGTCACTTATTATCATGTCAATAGTAAATTCCTAATTTCAATAAGAATCTTAGTCTTAAGAAGTAATTAGTAATCTCTAGTCTTAAGAATCTCCAAAAAGTCTTGAAGAGTCTCCAACTACCGACTGCACTTCTACCCTACCCTAACCTATTTGCGAATAATATACTCAAGGAAATTTATAAAATAAAGGAGAAAAAGTAAATCAAGGTATAACAGATTAAAACTACTTCACAGAATGTTTCCCATCCACTAAAATTAATTTTAAACACGTACCCCTTACATCTATGCATCTAACCATGTCCCGACTTATTAAAATGGCCGCCATTGCAGACTATCATCTGGAAACTTCGAGATCTTCAGAAACGCGTGCACTTCCGTTCCTGGGCAAGATTCATCGTCGTGTTTGGTCCACAACAAGGAACGATATTTCCGTTCTCATTGTAGCACGAGGAATCTTCAACGGATATTCAAACTTGGTCCCGACCACTTCGAGAGAATGCATCGAACGAAGCACATTCTTCTCCTTTTTTCCCGTCTTCCTCTTAGAAGGGCGTAACTCGCCGAAATGCTGAGCATTTTTCCAAAGGTCCAAGCCCCAGATATATCGCAGCCTTCTTTCATAAACGAGAATTGTTTGCCGACTCGGGCAAGAACTTTCGACGAAGAACGACGACGACGACGATTTGCATATACACGACAATCGTACACCCTTTCCCGTCTACGAACACCGTTCCATTTTTATTCCGAGCGTTTAATGAAAGATGTTATTAAGCTTTTGATATCTGCCGCGATATTAAATAGTTCTGGGTACGTGTATCCAGATGGGAATCAGAGGTTAGGTTCCGCATATTTTGGAGGAACACCATGGAGATTTGCCCATTTTATATTTTTATATATTTCATTAGATTATTATTTCAAATGTATAGCAATTTTGATATACTTTGGCTATTTTCTTTTTCAAAGTATTATACTATATAAATTTTTGATAATCGAAAGATTATATACAGTAGCCATCTTGTTTGCTATATAAGAAGGTTATGTTGCTACACTTATTGAGAAAAATGAAGAAATGAAATTATACTCGGCATAATAAGAAGTTTCGTATATCCTAATTAAAAACAGGATGGAAAAATAATATCATATAAATCAATAAATAATATGTACTTTTTTCAATATCTAGTAAAAAGTTCTTAATTTTTATTTTTATCTATGTATCTCAGAAGATAAAGAATATATAAAAGATTGAAAACCACTATTGTGTTTCTAAACTCTTATCAGTAAATGTATAGGCGGTAATACTGTTTCAAATCTCCCGCCAAAGCAACAGAGTCGCTTCCATCGCACGAGGAAAATGGCCGACTTCGTGAACGTTAGATGTATTATATATTACATATCAAATAATATTCAAATACTATATATTATTTCTCTATATAATAATAATATTTATTATTATATACCATTTTAATATTTTAATAAATTTTATTTTAATAAACATTTCACTGATATTTATTTTTATAAGTATCATTAGCAGAAAGTACCACGCAATTTATATTTTATTAATAAAATTATTTAGAATGACTGATAAGATAGCAAAATATCTGGTGTTTACCAATCCGACGACGAAACTTTAAGACTATAGATCCGTGAAATTGAGATTTGTCTAAGGTTGATGGAGGATTGGCAAACGGTTGACATAAATCGATTAATTTTTTGCCTCCAGACATCGTCTTTATTTACACTCTGCGTGTGTGGAAGGAGATATTTGTCAAACTGTCTGTATACATTGGATTTGGTAGGTACTCGGTCACCTTACCTGGAATCATTTATCAATACGTCGGTGGTCAAAGGTAATGGTATTATAAAATAGTTAAAACGACAATCTAATCTCTTCAGGATAGTCTGATTAGTAGTATACGTGGTAAAATAGTCTTTAAAAATTGCTCATTCCCAAGAATTATGTCTAAGCATAAAACAACACGAAAAAGGAAAATTTTTGAATTCTCCTGTAAATATATGTACAGTCTCTTACAATATTTACAAGTGAAAATAAAAAGAAATTATACTAAGCCTCCTATTACACTAGGTTTCGAATTTTGGACCACATTACTATACTAATTTTATAATAATATGTCCTTATATATTATATTTATCTATTACCAGAATAATGTAATTTAGCAATAAATAAATTAACGAATTTTAAAATGATACATAAATGAATATTATAAATTTTTAAACAATAGTACTTTATTTTATTCCAAATTAAAAACTAAAACATAATTTGATTCAAGTTAAATTGGAATGTAAATAACAAAAATTTAATGGAATCTAATAATTCAAAAAATTGTTTAAATGATAAAAATTAACTCATGGCAATAAAAATCCAAAATAGTGGAATAATAAATAAATAAACAAACACAGGGTTTAGATAATTTTATAAAAATCATTTGTATAATGAATTTACCAGAACTCCAAATTATGGAATTTATATTTATTTACATATACTCGAATTGTGCATTGGTAATTAATGAATTTACAGACAGTCAAAAATATCTTTGTTGGTGTGTCATAATGTACGATTAACATCCTAAACACCTCAATACAAGGGAACATGGTCCTGCACCACGT
This sequence comes from Eufriesea mexicana, assembly GCF_001483705.2. Taxonomy (NCBI): domain Eukaryota; kingdom Metazoa; phylum Arthropoda; class Insecta; order Hymenoptera; family Apidae; genus Eufriesea; species Eufriesea mexicana. Next base: position 455,937 of record NW_016909379.1, on the reverse strand, counting down.
TCGTAATAAACGAGCCATATGCAGATGTAACCTGAAAGCGTTTAAATTACAACCAGCACCTAAATGTGGAATTTTAAATGGACCCGAAAAGAACGTGAAATAAACAGAGAGGCGAAACAGGAGGAAAAAAGTGAATAAAGGGCAAACAAATTCTTATTTAGAATTACGAGGATATAAATTCCGTTTCTGCAATTCGGTGCAGTGAATAGGGGATAAAATAATAATAAAAGCAATAACATAAAAGGAATTGAAGGATCGATAAAATACTGTCGGATTTATGGGGTGTGGTAGGTGAGAAAAGACGCGCGGATAATAAAACAGGTATTTTTATGGTACAGCACAGGTAAAGAATTATTTTTGTTACTATCACCACGAAAAAGAAAAAAAATTTGTTTATTGTTTTAAATTGGATCATTCGTTTCTGATTTGTTGGGAAAATGGAAGAGATGCGAATATTTTTTGATAACACTTTTTACGTTTATCGTCTAATTACTTTTGAATGTAAACGAGAGGATGGAATTTGTCGTGTGGTATGATGCGTGTGCATGTGAGATACGAATGTTCTATCAAGAGTGTGAGTATGTGGAAAAAATAAAAGAGATAAAAATAAAGGTTTTGTGATTTTTCCTGCTCTGGCAGAGAATTAAATACATCATTAATTTATTTTAATATCGTGTTATTGTTGATACCGAGTAGTAATTAATTATTTTTATTTGTTAATGTATTTTATATTTCTAAACTACTTTTAATGCATATTTGAACGAATTTGTAATATATTTGTATTAATTAGTATTTCGTGGTATAATTATTGACATCTCCTATCGAGGAATATTTTAAAAGACGCCATTGCATTTTTATAGTTATTTTCATTATTTTCAATGCTTCTTCATTTTGTTATTTTCTCTTAATTAAATATTCTTATATATGTGTATTAATATTAATTACATAAATTTTACCAAATTAATTAAATTCTAATATTAAATATATTATATGCAATATACTATATTATTATAAAATAAGTATCTTTCTCAGAATAAGCAACTTACTATTCAAATTTTTACTAAAAATATCAATTTTCATTTTAATTTTTTACAAAAAAAAAAAAAATTTTTCAAAAAAAAAAAAAAAAAGAAAAAGAAAAATATTTTAGTAACTTCAAATTAGGTATAAATAAATTTGGTAACATATGTAATACATTTATAAGCTATATATTGTACTTGCGTTTTATATAAATGCCAACTTCCTTCGTTTATTATTAAATCAATAGCAATATTAACAAATAATAATTTCATATTTAATTTGAAATTCAAAGATCTAAAATTTGTATACAGTTAAAAATAAATTTCAGATAGATATTCGTCCTATTTACTGTTTCTTGTTAATTTTTTAATTAATCAAACGGAATAACAAGAGAATCGTTCAAGATCAATTAAGTACCGATTTCGACAAAACTATTGGATGAAAAGAGGCTGCACGTTCCACATGCACAGTTATAATTCACAGTCGAGCTGTATTTTCGAAGCATTTATAAAATGTACAGGAACAGCCAATTTATGGCTATATTCGGAAACGATTTAACTATATTTCCTACTGATGCAAACGAGACACAGCCATTTCCGTCATAAAACCAGTTATTTTTTACGATTGTGCGCTGAAATATTGTTTACTAATTACGCATTTCCTCCAGTTTCACGGATTTTAATGGAATTTCGAAACTGTCCAACATATTCCGCGATGTAACCTCGTTTTACAAATGGTTTTTCCAATTCCATTGTTCCAATTTCACTGTTTGAAATACAGGTCTCCAAAATTATTCCCTGATTTATACCAACAAAATTATTATACTCCAGTTTAATTTTTATTTTATTCAGAACTGGAAATTTTATATTTTCTGGTCATAGTGTACCTCAAGATTTAGCTGCTGAAGCCTTTGAAAACTTGGTAAACAAAGGAATTTTTGATCCCATTAATTTAAAGTTAGGTATGTATACAGAGTTCAAAACTGAAGTCTGAAAATTCCAAAATCTCGAAAAAGACAACGAATTTTAGGGTATTTTATAGTGTCTGGTGATAGTGTGCTTTAAGATTTAGTTACTCAAGCCTTTGAAGACTTGGAAGACAAAGGAATTTTTGTTCCCAGTAATTTAAAGTTATGTATGTATACAGACCAAGATGGTAGTTTAAAAATTCCAAAATCTCGAAAATGACAACGAAGTTTAGGGCATTTTATATTTTCTGGTGACAGTGTACTTCAAGATTTAGCTGCTCAAGCCTTTGTAGACTTGGCAAACAAAGGAATTTTTGTTCCCATTAATTTAAAGTTAGGTATGTATACAGAGTTCAAGACTGAAGTTTGAAAATTCCAAAATCTCGAGAATGACAACGAATCTTGAGGCATGATGGGACAATTTAAAGACATATCAAGTCAATGACGAGATCATAAGAAGACAATACTACTATTTTTGATAGCAGTCGTTAAAGGGACCATGTCATGGACTCTCGCAAACATTAGACTACACAGGTCAGTGTTCCCAGAATAAGGAACTCCTTGTGCAATATTCCAAGTTTGCCCAAGTATAGGTTACCAAAATAATATAAGTTCTAAGAAGACTTTGTCCTGATTGGAACATGACTTGATTGCAGAAATGAAGCTGATATATAAGTTCCAATCACATCAATCTTCATTACAATCGATTAAATCACTTAAACAAACAATATAAGACCAGCAATGTCTATTTACGAAGAACCCTAACCACACTCAAGTTCTCACGTCATACACCAACCTTAATCCTCTAAAAATGTGAGACAATAGACGTAGCAAACATCTAGACTGTTGCCCAAGAATGAAGCTTCCATACCTGACTTACTGACAAATTTGTAAAGTTTGAGACCAAGTAAAGAGCAGATAATGTACTCTAGCAGAGTCTACTTGACTACTCGTTATTACTTCTATCTCAAAGAACGCAGGAACTATGAATATTCGATCAGCAGACTGCTTTTTGTAGTCAGAGTTATCATCTATGTCTCCTTCATTCTTAGCTCTAGTATACTTAGCTACAACTATCTCATTTGCTCATTTTTCTCAGTATTTTTCTACTTTCTTCGCTAAGAGGTGCCTAGAAACATTCATCCAAGTCTCCAAATAGCCACACGTTCCACTCAAACGATAATCCCAATCATTTGCCTCAAACATTCCACAGAAAGCACTTTTCATTATCCAGCTCTCTGACCAAAACACTCAAAGATAGTTCCTGTGAATCCTATTGATTCCACAATACTATTATCAGTATAATAGACTTTTGACACTAATAACTGCTTTTGACACGGATTTTTCTTTCCATTTTTCTATTCCTATCGCTAAAAGACTTCCAGAAACACCCAACTCGATCCCCAAGTACCTAACATTCCACTCCCACGCGATAATCCTAATCATTAACCTCAAACGTTCCACACAAAGCATTCTTCACTGTCCAGCTCTCTGATCAAGACACTCATCGTTAGCTTCCATGAATCCACTCTCACAATACTCCCACTGTCACAGCAACGAATCTCTAACACCTCTCATTGTCTCATTCGCTCATTTTCCTTCCTATTCCTCTACTATCTTCGCAAAAAGAACTCACATAGTCCAGCACACTCATCCAAGTCATCGAGTAGCCAAATATTCCACGTTTACGCATAGATTCCAATTACTGGCAGCAAAACATTCCACATCAAGTATCCTCCATCGTCAGTCTCTCTGACCAAAACACTCATCGACAGGTCCCCATGAATTTCATTACCCCCACAGCACCATCGGAACAGCGAATTAGCATAATGAAAATCATCCGTATGCCAAACGTGGGTCATTTTCATGCGAACAGCCCGTTTTCTCCTTGTCCCTCGGTTAACATCGTCAATCCTGATTTAGCTGGCAACATGTCCATCAGGTTGCGGTCAGCTTCGCCGATCAATTTGCGGCGGCAGGTTCGATTTTGTGCGTAACGAGTGACCAGCTATGATTACGGCAGATCTAAACGGCCTTCCCTGGAACCGCAATGTTATCGTCGATACCTGATCGCGTGATGAATTTATTAACTTCCGGCCACGGGATAAAATCCGATAAAACCCACGGGGGGGCCAGGCTCGTTACGCTTTTCGACCACGATTCGGGCTCCGCGTTAATTCTTCGTCAATAATGAATCGGCGAATATCATCACGACGATGTTTACAACGCACGACAAATCGTCCCTCTCAGCTCGCGGAATCGCGGTGATCCATCGACGAGTTTAATAACGCTGACGGAATAACGAGATCCTCACAGGCCAGGTCGTTGTTCACCTGGACTTTTCAATCGGCCGCGCAAACAACTTGCGAGCGGGATTTATATGCGATAACCAATTTGCTCTGACAGTTCTGATCGGGTTCTCCATAAATTCGTTAATGCTGTAATTAATAACGCTCGTGTAATGTTCACCTGATGCTGGACTCGTGACGCGTTCAAAAATCGATGGACGGATTGCTGGGATCGTTGGCAGTCGTGTTCTGTTCTGCGTGTCGGGTGGAACTTCGATGCGGATGTTTTTGATCATGTTTGCTTTGGAGATGAGGGATTTTTGGTGATTCTTAGGAATGCTGTCTTTTATTTTGATCGAAATTGGGGACGTTTGAGTGGTCTTCGGATGTTGGACGTTGCAGCTTTTGAGACTATTTGATTTGAAAATTCAGGAGATTTCGGTGATATTTGAATGTTCATGGTTTGACCGTGTTTGCTTTATAATTGGGGAATTTTTGGTGATCCTCAGGGAAGCTGTCTTTTATTTTGATTGCTCCGAAATTGGAGAAGTTTGAGTGATCCTTGTGTGTTGGATGTTGGTGTCTTTGATAGTATCGAGTCTATTTGAATTGAAAATGCAGGAGGTTTTGATCATATTTGAGTGTTCATGGTTTGACCATGTTTGCTTTGAAATTGTGGAATTATTGGTAATGCTTAGAGGTGCTGTATTTTATTTTGCGTGCTTCGAAATTAGGGAAGTTTGAATGATCCTTGTGTGCTGGATGTTGCAGTCTTTGATCCTATTTGTTTTAAAATTAAGGAGAGTTTGGTGATATTTGAGTGTTCATGGTTTGACCATGTTTACTTTGGAACTGAGGAATTATTGGTGGTGCTTGGAAGTGCTGTCTTTTATTTTGATTGCTCCGAAATTGGGGAAGTTTGAGTGATCTTTGAGTGATGGATGCTGCTGTTTTTGATCCTATTTGTTTTAAAATTAAGGAGATTTTGGTGATATTTGAGTGTTTATGGTTTGACCATGTTTGCTTTAAAATTGCGGAATTATTGACAATGCTCAGGGGTGCTGTCTTTTATTTTGTGTGTTTCGAAATTAGGGAAGCTTGAGGGATCCTTCAGTGATGGATGTTGCTGTCTTTGATTCCATTTGCTTTGAAATTAAGGAGGTTTTGGTGATATTTGAATTTTCATGGTTTGACCATGTTTGCTTTGGAATTGAGGAAATTTTGGCGATGCTTAGACGTTGCTGTCATTTTTATTTTACTTGGTTTGGGAATATTTTGGTAATTTAAACGCGGAAAGAATTGGTAAAAGTTGGTAAATTGATTTTGATAAATTGATACATTGCCAATTTAGGAATACTATTTGTATTCTGTTAATTAAATCATCTCTTTCTTATCCTATTTAGATCTTCTTACATATATTCAATAAATTATTATTTAATACGTTAAAATTCAAAATGCATAATATTATATATTATGTAAAATAATTAGACAGATATTGAAAAAAAGGACGAATAAATTGTTATCTTTCATGTCATTCCTGTAGTTTATGTAGTTTTCAGATATTTTGGGCACACTTTTACTTATAGCACTCACTGACGAAGTTTGTATGGATAAAAACTTGCAACACTGTACGTGTAAATGGAATGTCGATATGAAGTGGCGATGTGTACGTGTGTATGTATGAGTAGGGCGTCGAATTTTCTGGAAAGTTTGAGATGTCGGAAATGGATATGGCAATCGATCGTTGACGTCTTTTCCGGTCATTCAAATGTGACCCCTGACAGCTCTAACAGTTTAGTATCGTTCTGTGGAGCTTATGTATATTTTTGCAATTTCTCGTTTCTCAATTTCTTTTTTTATTAGTGTCCTAAAAATTTTAACTTTTTCTCTAACCTGTAATATCCATTAGGTGATCCCTGCAGAGTTTACTTTTCAATGGAGGTGCAAATGCAGTTTCAGTTTATTAAAAATGTATAAATTATCAAATTTATTATTAATAATAAATTGTTCACAACGCAAATCTATAATACAAGTGAAAAAAATAATAAATTATTCGGTTTTAATCGAATTTACAATATACTTGTGTCAAAATGTATCGATAATTTATAAAAAGTTATATACTAGTTATAAACTATAACACTGACTGTTAATAATAAATTAATATTGTTATTAACAAATTGTTTGCAACGTATAATTATAGGACAAGTGAAAAAATTAATAAATTATTAGCTACTACTTAAACAAACAACGCATTTGTGTTAAAATGTATTCGTAACTTATAAAAAGTTAATAAATTACTAAATTTATTATTAATAACAAATATTTTGCAACGTACATTAATGATAAATGTAAAAAAAATTAATAACTTACTTGCTACTACTTAAACAAGCAACGTATTTGTATTAAAATCTATTCGTAACTTACGAAAAGCTAATAAATTAATAAATTTATTGTCAATAGCAAATTAAAATTGTTGTTAACAAATAGTTTGTAACGTATATTAACGATAAAAGTCAAAAAAGTTAATAAATTATTAGTTATTACAGCGGAAATGTAACTTTTAAAGGAATCGGTAAAGTTCGGAAATTTTCGCCGATCTTCGGCCGGCCGCCGCTATATAAGGGGCCCGCGTGAAGGCTCGAGCCAGTTGTCGGTTCGACTTCGGAAGGTCCGCGTTAATATTTTTTCTTTCTGTTTCAGGTTTTAATTATCTTTCTTCTTTCAGATTCTATTTCTTTTATTCTAGATTTCATTGTTTGAGCATTCAAGTGTTTTGTACAATATGCGAATGCTTCAACGTTGGTTTATTTCTATATCATCGTTGGCTACATCAATGGCTATTCAGTGGCCATTGTCCATTCTCTTAAATAATTTAACAATAATTCTTTCTTTCAGGTACTAATTATTTTTTGTTTCAGGTTTTAATTATCTTTCTTCTTTCAGATTCTATTTCTTTTATTCTAGTTTTCATTGTTTGTGCATTCGAGTATTTTGTACAATATTCGAATGCTTCGTCGTTGGTTTATTTGTATATCATCGTTGGCTAGATCAATGGCTATTCAGTGGCCATTGTCCACTCTCTTAAATAATTTAACAATAATTTCTTCTTGCAGATTTTATTTTTTTCATTCTATGTGTCTTTGTTTCAGCATTCGAGTATTTCGTATAATATTCGAATGCTTCGTCGTTGGTTTACTTATGTCTCATCGTTGGCTAAATCTTTCCTTTCACAAATTTTACGACTTCCGTTCGATTTGTTTTCGTTAGAGCGTTCGAGTATTTCGTATAATACTCGAGCGCTTCCTCGTTGGTATGTTTATATCTCACCGTTGGAATGTTTCTGTCTCGTAGTTATGTTGCTCAGGTCTCGTCGTTGGCTTGCTCGTTCCATTTGGTTATTATCCTTGATGGTTTCCTCGTACTAATCCCTTTCCTTTCAGCTACATATTAACAATAATATATTCTGTTTTAGCTTTTAGGTTTCTCAAGATTCTGTTTGCGACACATCAATGAACGATGCGTGCGTTTACTTTTAAGTAATCATAAGATAGATCCATAGACTAAGTATCATGTGCGCGCTATCTGTACAAAGGTAAGCTACCTAACTTGCAGCGAAATTTATAAATTCTCTATCATTTTCTTATCCCCCTCGTTTAGCAAATAGAACATAATTGTTCTCGCGATAGTCGTGATTGTTCTTAAGTACCGACTAGCCTACGCGACGTGCTCTCGTGTACTCGATAAGTACATGCTTCGTAAGTCATCCTCACGACTCGTCTCCGACACTCATTTCCAGTCACTGTCAATCTCGTCATGCATCGGGTTCCAGGGTGACCCCCTCGGATCAGTGCGTCTTCTGACCTCGACGGGGCGGTCCGCTGCCTAAGTCGTACGCGACTGGGGCTCGGGCACATGCTGGCTGACGGACTAGTACCATCTACGGTTAGACCACAGGGATGATTAAGTTCTACCCCGTGTGGCTGGGATGCGAAGTGTCTGTCTTGGCCGGCAACCGCCCAGCAGGGCCCTCGCGTTGACACTAGAAGTTTCATTGGTTCAGGGACTATCCTTGGTCCACGTGTAAGTCTTGGCGAGTGCGACAGTGACTGGAATTGAGCTAGGCCCGATCGGGAGGGTGCCGAGGTATGAAGTTATCTCTGTACACGGGAGTACATCGCCTAGGCTAGTCGGTCTTTCGAATAATCGCGAACTCGTTCGGGCGCGTCGCGATTTTCTATTAGCTCGCGTGTTTGATATTTCATTCCCTATTTTTATGGGAACTTGAAAATATCTTAGCGTTGCGACAGTAGAGTTTCAGTATACCGAACCGAAACCCCTTTTGTAAGACACGAAATATAATAAAGTGTCAGTAGAGTCATTTTAACTTAATTCGCTCCAAGTTAGATTAGGGTACCTTTGATACAGGTAGTGCCAGCAGGCTGCGCCACTAGGGCGCATGTCGGGTCTCCATGCGTAGCCACCTCCACGTGGTGAGACCTGGTAATTGGTATCGTTTTCCAAAGATCAATTTTTGGGAAACGATACCAAGCTAAGAGCTACGCACAGAGTTTAAGATATTTTCTAGCTGTATATTTTGTATATATTGTAAATTTTCAAAGTTCCTGTTAAAGGTTACTCTTATATATTGTAGTTTACTGTTCGTTTCACATTTCCCTGATTGGTGTAAATAAAATTCTTCTTAATTCTTCTAACAATTGTCAGATACAGATAGATTGTATTCCAATATAATATAAATAATATAAATAATTTATATATATATGAATTATAATTACAGTTTATATTATATTATAGTTAATATTATATACTTATATTAAGATAGTTAATGAAACTAATATTGTAATAATAGGAAATGTAATAAAATAATTACATTAATAAAATAACATTTATTCACAAAACCCAATGATAGTAATTCTCAGCCAACCCATCACACAATCCCATACATACACAAACTGTGATTACATTGTAGATCTTGAATTACTAATCACATATTTGATACAAATCAGCTGAGCTATTCTAACGAAATTCCAAAATATAATCTCTATGACATATATATATAACTTGTCCCAAGACCTTAACTAAAACTAGCCTAAAGACTCTCATTAAGATCTTCATCGCCAATGCAAAATATAAAAGTTACTATCGATTCGAGATATCGATAGCATCCTAATTATTCGACCATAAACGTCCAACAAGTTTGAAGGACTGCAATAAAAGAAGAAAAACAGAGACGCTGGGTGAGTGGGTGAATGAGATTTCACGATTGCGCTTGATAAAGCTAATTTCGTCCTAAAGAGAACGGTTATTGTACCTTCTCACAGCCATAATCACCGTGCTGTCTGATGTTTCAGAAGAAACATCTCTGTCTTCTTGTCGTGGAGATCATTCAGTGCCAGACCATCTTCCTGCCTGCTCCCTAAATTGCCTCCAAGATAATACTATACAGAGTGTGCCGTTGTTTCGCCATCATGGATTGTTGGACTTGTTTTACTCCAGAATGCTACGAACGTGGTTTAAAAGTACTTCGTGGTAGTTTTATCTCGAATCGTCGTGGACTTGTTTGCGTCCTTTGCAACGCTATGTCACAGTCCTGAGAACCTTTGTTATTAGTTTCTCGAGACCTTCGTGAGCCTTGGAGTGAACAGGGTAGATTATTTTGAGTAAAAATAAAAAACAGAGAAATATAGAGAAAGGTACGTTTGGCAAAAATTAAGTTAAAATAACAAATCAATAAAAATTCTAGTTCTGGAATTATAGTGATTTCTATAGTGAAAATAGATAATGAAATATTGGAAATGTTTATTTCAATGTATAATAAGTTTGGTTCAAATAAAACATTTAAAAAGAAATAGATTTCTCACTTCCTTTGTATTATATCTATTTAATTTACAATAATACGAAGCTATTTTCGGAAAAATAATTAAAAGTCCTGACTAAACTAACTATTTAATTTATTCCAATCCAAAATTTCATATAATATTTTGGAACAAAGTGTATAACGTATATAACTTACACCACTTTTATAATTAAAGATACCTATTTATATAAAGTATATAACGTGTTTTAGAATAATATAGTAGAACAAAACTGAACTGGAAATTATTCTACAAATAAAAATAAGTCGAAAAGGAAGAATACAATTTTTACGTTCGTGGCTTCATTTTCGAGAAAATCGAATTGGAAATTCGAGCGCTCACAAAACTCGGCACTCTATATATTCGGTGTTCTATGGTTAGTCGAGTGCGCAGGCGCAGGCCATCGCGCGTCATAAATTTCAAACTTCATTCCCTCGAAAACGAGGCCCTAAACGAAAAAATTTTATTCTTTCTTTTCCCTTTATTTTTGCGCGTACAATAACTTCCTGTCCTTTTTTGTCACTCTCCACGAGATTTTTGCTAAATAATCATACAGAGCTCGCGTGAAACGAGATTGCAAAAGAAAAAATCATTATCCTTGCCGAAAAATGATTTAGTATTCAGCATCAGCGACAAACAGCGAGGCAAACGATTTCCGATTAATTTCGAAAAATCCCACTGCTCGTTCTAATTTTCTCTATCGTTGATTCGTAGATTGCGTTCAGCTGAGCGTTAATTCGGGCAACCGGGACGGAAAAATCCGCCGATAAAAAAAAGCAAAATACAAAATACATTTTCTGGCTCGGATGCAAGCTCGTGTACAAAGCACTCGGCCAATGGACAAAAAAAGAAATAAAAAAAATCCCTTCACATCAGCTTATCAGAAATTCTCGCGTTATACTCCCAGCGCGTGCGATAAATTTTGCCGTTGATAAAGCCGCAATTTAAAGAAGGCGAGCGAAAAACGAAAACCCAAAAGACAAAGAGATACGAGAGAAGGGAAAAATAACAGAGAGAATACCGAAACTAGGGGATGAAATCGCGTGTCAGTATAAATAGAAACGAGAGGAAAGAATCAGAGAAAGTCAGCCAATTTTCGATACTTTTATTACCAGTTTTTGAAATCCCTTTGTATACATAATCTCGAAGGTTCAAGTAAGTTTTGGTCAAGTAAATGAAAATGGGTCTTAAAATCGTGTCTCGGCACGGTGAACAGCATAAGTAGAAATTAAGGGAAAAGATCAGAAAAGAATCAGCCAATTTTCGATATTTCGTTACCATTTTTTGAAATGTCGTTGTGCACAAAATCTCAAAGTTTTAAGTAAGTTTAAATGAATTAAAAGAGATTGACAAATGATGTGTGAAATTTCATGCTTTTAATCGAAGAAGTAATTTATCAATAAAATTAATCATTTTTATTAATAAAATTGGTAAGGGGAAACTTGGAAACGATTTAAATAAATATTCTAAATTTATAAAATACAAAAATAAAGTATACATATGTGATATCAGTCGATAACTGTAGAAATTTCATATCTTCAATTTAGGAATCAATTTACCAATAAAATTAATCATTTTTATCAGAAAAATTGATAAGAACAAACTCGGGAACGACTTAAATAAATATTCGAAATTTATAAAATACAAAAATAAAGTATATATATCTGATATTAGCTGAGAAATGTAGAAATTTCATGTTTTTAATTTAAGAACCAATTTACCAGTAAAATTAATCATTTTTATCAATAAAATTGATATGGATAAACTCAGAAGCGACTTAAATATAAATTCAAAATTTATAAAATACATACATAAAATATATATGTGTGATATCAGCTGACAAATGTCGAAATACCATATTTCCTACTTAAGAATCAATTTGTCAATGAAATTGAGCATTTGTATTAATAAAATTGATAAGAAGAAACTTGGAAACGACCTAGATATAAATTCGAAATTTATAAAATACAAAAATAAAGTATATATGTGTGATATCAGCTGACAAATGCAAAAATTTCATGTTTTTAATTTAAGAACCAATTTATCAATAAAATTAATCATTTTTACTAATAACATTGGTAAAGAATAACTTGGAAACGACTTAAATATAAATTCGAAATTTACAAAATACATACATAAGGTACATATGTATCATATCAGCTGACAAATATCAAAATCCCATATTTTCTACTTAAAAACCGATTTATCAATAAAATTAATCATTTCCACTAATAAAATTGGTACGGGGAAACTTGGAAACGACTTAAATATAAATTCGAAATACATAAAATACAAAAATAAGATATATATATATATATATATATATGATATCAGTTGACAAATGTTCTCTGACGCTTTTGTGCGCAATGTGGACCGATTCGATTCTTCGTACGGTTCGATTAATCGATGTTTCGACGAGTCTCCGGTCGCCAGTTTCGATATCGCGTGGAAGTGGCAGGGTTTCGTCCGAAAATCTCGACGAGGCTCACTCGTATCGCGATATTATCGTGGCTGATCTCTGATCCCTGGGGACAGATACCCCTGGAATATCGCCGATAGGCTGGAGGCTCTCCCTCGTCGGTCAAAAGAGGGGATGACTGTTTTCAGCCGTTTTGCGGTCACACGCGAGCTTTTTGAAGAACGTATTGCACAAAAAAAAAACAAAAAAAAAAAAAAAAAAAAAAAAAAAACAGGTGAAAGGTAGAATGCACAGAATCAAATGAAATCACCTAATTCCGCAATTCTCCATGATGGAAACTCGGTGAAATATTTGCTCGACTGTTATACGTGTGTATAGTATATCCACCAATGATGAAAATGATTGTACAAATGTGAAAAATAGAAAAATATAGAAAAGCTTCGAATTTTTATATTTTCATAGCGAATAAGCCTTCGAGTGCAAAGGATGAACACTAAATCTACCATGGCCTAAAGAAATTTGATGAAATTATATAATGGAACCCACTTTTGCCACAATCTGCATAGTAGTCTAATCGGTGACTGTCAATTTGACAGCATGAAATATTGAAACGAAATACACCGAATTTTCTTTCTTTATTTCAACATAAATGGTATGACTGAGCTTCGAAAAATATTAAAAAAGCTTCGAATTGTCACATCTTTATAGTGGGAACCATGGCCTAAAGAAATTCGATGAAATTATACGATGCAACCCACTTTTGTCACAATCTGCAGAGTAATATAATCGGTAGCTGTCAGTTTGACAGTATGAAATTTTGAAAAATAATACACCTGATTTTCCTCGTTAATTTTAACATAAATAGTATCGCCGAGCTTAGAAAAATATAGAAAAATATAAAGAAAGCTTCGAACTGTTACATCTTTATAGTGGGAACCATGGTCTAAAGAAATTTGATGAAATTATATAATGGAACCCACTTTTGCCACAATCTGCATAGTAGTCTAATCGGTGACTGTCAATTTGACAGCATGAAAAATTGAAAAGTGATATACCTAATTTTCTTTGTTTATTTCAACATAAATGGTATCACCGAGCTTAGAAAAATAATAAAAAGGCTTCGAATTGTCACATCTTTATAGTGGGAACCATGGCCTAAAGAAATTCAGTCCGATGACTGAATTATACGATGCAACCCACTTTTGTCACAATCTGCAGAGTAATCTAATCGGTGACTGTCAATTTGACAGCATGAAATATTAAAAAATAATATACCTAATTTCCTTATTTATTTCAATATAAACGATGTTACCGAGCTTAGAAAAATATAAGAAAATCTTCGAATTGCAGTATATTTATAATAGGAACCATGATCTAAATGATCATTCCTAAAACTGTCATTCAAGTTTACAGATTCAACGTTATCATCGTAGCCACTCGTCTTCGCTATTTTTCTTTCGATATACGAGTAATGATTTCTCAATGTCTGCAATTATTCCAATTTTTCAACGTTCTACCGCTTTCCATTTGATCATGGTAGGTTGAGAGTTAAAGTAGTTTCGAGCTGGTTGATTCCCACGCTCACCGCGACAGGCGACCGGTGAACAGCGTGAAAATTCATCGCGATGCGAGCCAGCCGGCAGAAACTCGATTGCGCGAGTAATGAGACGCCGCGAAACATTCCGTCACGCGAACAGATTCGTCGAACATTCCGAGTAATCCAATAATTCGCCGGGCCAGATACGGCCGTGTGGCAGAAATTGAAATTTAACCCAATCCGCGACAGGTCTAAGTGGCAATTTCACATAGTGCCAAGCAACGCCCGGCGTCCCACCCGTTTCTTCCACGGAGCCTTCCTTCGATTAATTACCCCTAGTGCCGGCAAGACGTAGGGTCAGGCCAGACCCACGACATGGACGCGAATCCTCCATTTCCCAGATTGACGTTTCGACACTGATTTTATACTTCTTCCTTTATTTTACTACAAGCTAATACAGTGCAACACCGAACTATACAGAGCAAAAATAAATTTTGCAAACACCCGTTTGTTCAATTTTGTATTATTTTATTTAAATATATAATTCACACTTGGAACTATCAAAGGGATGTAAATGAGTTTTATACTCTTTATACTCTTCATTTTTATAGTTGTTTTTGGTAAAATTAATACCGATTTTTATTCGAACGTGATCAAAATTATTTTCATCGTACTGCTTTAATTATCATGAATAATGTAGATTATACTTAGGTACTTTTTACAGATCGGTAATTCTAGCGTTAATAGATATTTTTTGATATTGTGGATGAAAAATAACATCCCTCGAATGATTATCATTTTTCTATTCACAAAATCTCATAATTATGACTTTCCTTAAATTCTTTGGTTCATCAGTGGCTACCCTGTATAATGAAGAATTCAATACCGTGTGAAAACTGATCGTATTGATCGTTTCCCATTGGAAACGCGGCTTAAAGTACATTGACTGTCACGTATATTTTATATCGTACATTTAGGGTGTCCAGACAAAATTTTCATTATTATTAGGATATAATGACATATCAAATATAATATAATATAATGAATATGACATAAATAATATAATATAATAGAAATATAATATAATGAGTAAAATATAAATAATATAATATAAGAGAAATAAAATACAATGAATATAATATAAATAATATAATATAATAGAAATATAATATAATATGAATAAATTAATAATGTTTTATATTCAAAGTTCTGTATTTATTTACGTTGTTCAAATTTTCAAAAAATATTATTATATTATACTATTTACATTTGTGTTAATATAAACTATTATATTATATTTTTATATTATACTATTACTTATATTATTTGTAGTATATCGTTGTACAATACTTATTCCAGTATTTGTATAATAGGAACTCGATCAAAATCTCAAGAAGACACTGGAACAGTACATTTCACCATCTATAATGATCCATTTTAGCAAATATCAGCCAATCCCAAGCAGTCACTAAACCATTCGAAAAATACAATAGAAATATAATATAATGAATAAATTATTAATGTTTTATATTCAAAATTCTGTATTTATTTACGTTGTTCAAATTTTCAAAAAATATTGCTATATTATACTATTTATATTTATATTAATATAAACTACTATATTATATTTTTATATTATACTATTACTTATATTATTTGTAGTATATCGTTGTACAATACTTATTTCATTATTTGCATAATACGAGCTCGATCAAAATCTCAAGAAGACACTGAAACAGTACATTTCACCATCTATAATGATCCATTTTAGCAAATATCAGTGAATCCCAAGCAATCGCTAAACCATTCGAAAATCTCGTCGAGTGAGTTTATATACTGGCAGAGAAGAGGAAGAAGTAAATTCAGTTTCGAAATCACAAGAGTTCCTTCAGAGGTCTCGAACAATCGAGTTCGTTCGAGGGCCACGTTCAAGCAGCTATTAACCTTCGAGTGTTCCCTGACGTCACTGATCTTGCCCTCGAGAAATAGAGGGAGACCGACGAGAACGGCAAAATAACGAGGCACAGGACCACGATCCCTCTTATCCTGCTGTCTCTCCATGGAAATGCGAGTCGAGGCTGCAGACCGTGCGTTTTCCTTCAATTATGCGTCCTGCTGACTTTTTATTTGCCTGTCATTTCGTCGGGGAGCGCACCGTTTCGACAGAGGACAATGAAACGTTGCAGGAGCAACGAGAACCACAATACCGCGTTCTTCTGCCAAATCTTACGATGCACTCCACGATTTTATGAAGAAGAGACTCGTAAAAAGGGACGATTGCATACTACTCGCGTGACAGCTTGCCCTATGAACTCCTGGCAACTGGGGGTCAAATGTATGTAGGATACAAGGGCAGAGTTAGAAAGTTGGAAGTAAAATAATTTATTGGGAAGACGATAAACGCAGAGTGTTTGGATTAAATAAACTGTAAACCATAGTTTCGACTGGGTTTGTCAAGAATTATCATTGTTGTGTTGCAAACGATGTTAACACTAGAACTATTTTAGACCAGTCAAAAAGACTGGTCTTATAATTTTCCTTTTTGCAATTACTAAAAACACATAATTGATTTTAAAAGAGAATTAATGCCAACTCATATTCAGACAGAACTGTAATTAATGTATTGACTTATCTTCATGGTACTGGTAAAATTACTATTATCTAGGTATGCTATGTTTAAGTAACCGTTAAAGATTGGTATTTGTAGTGTTAATCCGTTCACGAGTACATGTATGGCTGAAAAATTTGTGAAAACTATGTTGCACGAGCAATATGACACATGTGGTAAAAAGAAAATTGCAAGATTATATCAGTAAAATTAGAAAATAATTCGTAAGAGATGTACAATATTTACGATAAACGTTTATCGTAGATATGAGACGTGGTGGCGCTAGTGAGTTAAGTAGAAAGTCGTCTTAAGACCGCGGGAACGCTTACTCGTAAAAAGGTTAAAGATCAGATTCAATTCTCCAATCTTCGAATAAATTCAACAAGTAGAGTGATTTTGGTATACCTACTGGGTGTAGGTAACGAGAGAACGTATTTTTGTAATTTCTATAATACATTCGCGTTAGAAGACTGAGAAATGGTCAGAATAGAAATAAAATCGAAGAAAAGACAGGAACATATTGTCAGCAATATATCCATGGGTGTAAAGGATTCGTGGATCATTTATCATCGGAAGCTACAGCTATCAGAAACTTCGAACACTGTTTAGTAGTCATATAGCTGCCTCGGAATATTTGTCTTAAATTACCGTGGAACTTGTAACTTCGAGATGTGGTAATAAACTCTGTTTCGTCAGTTTCGAACATTTTGCATTCATTCTATGGATTTGAAGTATCGACGAAGCTGGTAAACTCAAGCTATTTCATAATTTCAAAGTGGGAGGAATATTTAAATCCTAAATTGGATCTTATTCGAGCGAGTAGTCAACAGGACTAAACACGTGTAATTATCATTGACTCCATTTTGTTTTTTGATGAAAAAGAAAAGGAAAGATAAGTTTGTAGAAAGTAGTTGAAATAATTTGTTAGTAAAAATGATGAAAGGTTTCTTAGAAAGGCGAATAAGTAGCTGGTGGCGCTAGTGGGCTAATAAGAAATGGGTGGCGCTAGTGTGCTAATAATAAACGAGTGGCGCTAGTGTGTTCAATAGAAAATCGTTTTAGAACTCTCACAGCAACAAAGGATGGGTCAATATTACATTCAATCCTTTCCTTTTTTAATTAATTGTGTTTTATTTAATTGTGATCAAAATGATACGTAAAATTCTATTATCTCTGTGATCCATTAATAGTACAAATTTGTAATAAATATACTGCAAATATACCGGGTGATCCATCTAAATATTTTATTAAACTGTGATACAAAAAATATTTTGTATACTATTTATATACTATATATTAAATATTATACAAGTTTCACAGTGCATAGTATAAATATATATATAAGGTATAATTATGGTACAATTATAGTATAATTAAATACAAGTATAGGTGATATTAAAGCACATTTAGATATATACAAATTGATATAGATATATATAATTAAAAGAGTTATTTAGGTGGACCATCATATATATCGTTAAATCATTTTTCAATTTTATTAACATAATTTTTCCTCTTCCTATTACATTATTTCAAACACTTTAGTTTAACACACATAAATATATATAAGGTCACTCCCATATTCTGTATATATGTACCTATAACTATAACAGCATTTGGTAACATTTTTTTCTATCAAATTGTTTCTTTTTCTAAACATTATTTTTGTCATACACGTACTATTTTATTATACGTTTATACCTGCGAAATTAATTTCCATTTAATATTGTCTCAAAGAGACGCTGGTAAGAGTAACTAACGACGAATATATTCCATCATATTTGAAATTTCAGCTTCACAGAAGAAAATGCTGTTACCTAAGATTGCGTATCCGCCGAATTGTACGTCGACATTGAATTCTGTTAAATTATGAAGAACTGTTTCCCTCTTCAGACGGAGGAACCAACCCCATATTTCTCGGGCTCCTCCGCTGCTTCTCCAGACCGTACAATTCCTACAATTTTCTTCTGAATTCTGAGGTTCGTTGGGACCCTCGAAGATATTGCACTTACGAACGAATTCAGGATTGCTACGTACAAATCCACGAAATACGAAATCACTACTCTCTCGAAATTATCACCTCGTCTCAATTTTATCTCGCAGTTGAGATATAAATTTGGTTTATTTCTTCTTTAATTAGAAATAATATTTACTATACTATGAAAATTTAATTCTAAATATTCGAAATTTTTATTAGACTGTGGATTAAAGGTTAGGTTATTGAAATTCAATTGAAGAATGACTGAAATATAAATTTAGGTTATTTCTGTTTTAATAAAGAATAGATGTATTATTTATTGTACTATTTATATTACTTTTTTATAGTGAAAATTTTTATTATAAGATAATCTAAGAGTTATATTATCGATATTGAATTAAAAAATTAATTATTTATAAATTTATTTCTCTTTTTTTATGAAGAAGAGAAATTTTATTTGCAGTGTTATTGCAATTTGATTTTGTATTTTCAAATTATTTACTGTATCATGGAATATGTGTTAGATTATTGGAAAGAGATATTTATTTGCAGATTGTTATCTGGATTAATCAATATAGAGTTGAAGAATGATTTTAATATAAATATCCTTTTTTTATATAAAAGAAAAATGTGTTCTTTACTATATTACTGAAATTTAATTTTTCGTATTCGAAATTTTTATTATATTACAGTGTAAGTGACGTTTACTGAAAATTGTCATCTATTTTTGAACCATTATCCAGATTAATCTATATCGAAATGAAATACAGCCAATTATTCACATACTGATATTTTTTTATCACACAGAAATTATTTTTTCAATGAATCATGAGATTTATTGGATAAAAATGTTTTGAAGATTCACGAGTCTCTAATATTCGAAGACCTAAAAGAAAATATTAATAAAAATTTCGAAAATTGATTATTCATAAATTAAATTATATCCTTATAGTGATATAATTTAAGGGGTGTCCCAAAATTCACGCAAGAAGTAATTCTGATAGAAAATACAGGTTTTTAATTAAAAATTGAAAATTTTTTAATTACTCATAAAGTATACATCAGTATAATTAGTATTTTTTCTTTCTTCATTGACAACACTTCACCACACAAATGGCGAAAAATTTAAATCTTGCGCGAATTTTGGGACATCCTATATATTGTTCAAGAATTAAAAGAATATTTAATTATTTATCACAGAAAAAATAAAAAAATTCGATTTTAAATAATTAATAAAGTTTTACGAAATAACAGAGACAATTGAGAAACAAGAGGAGGCTAGATTGCAGTCAGTGAGAAAAATTATCGGAATTGTCTCTTTTCTTTATTCCAACTGGTATATTTCAAACTTCCTGAAGTATTACTTTGCAAAAATAAAACCACAGAAGTTTCACGTCATTAACCTATTTTTACTTATCTCGTTACCTCGTTATCGTCATTAGCAAAGTCGATGGAATGCCCTTAATCGCGATACAGCTTAATTTGCTGAATAAATCTGTGCACCTTCGTTATCCAAATTACCGTCAACATTTCTGTGTCTAATAAAATATACAGCGAATCTCAAAACTGCCCTACCCTACCAATAATCGATTTCAAATATCTGCCATTTCTTCCTAATACAAATTTCAACATTTTTAAAGTAAAACTTTAAATCAATACGTTACTACCATTGACAGAGCAATTAATTTTAATTATTACATTAATATATTACATACCTCTAAAACAAATTATAGGGAAAAATTTGGAAATACAAAAAAATAAATTTAAAAAAAGCTAATGATCCAATGTAAAAATAAATGATATTAAGTTTTAAGATTGACGATGATTCGTTGATTTTCATAATAAATTTTCACTTAAACGAATAACATAATAATATGTTACATACCTCTAAAAACAAATTAGAGTAAAAAATTTGGAAATTCAAACAAATAAATTTATATCGAAAGCTAATAATCCAATATAAAAGTAAATGTTATTAAATTTTAAGATTGGTGATGATTCGTTGATTTTCATGATAAATTTTCACTTAAACGAACTCGTGATTTTTAGTTTAATTATATACTAATATTTTTAATTTTAATATACCGTGTGTTGAAAAATATATATATGTATAATTTAATATAATTCTACATATTTAATATACTAATTTACTAATTACTATTATACTAATATACCAATTACTAATATACTAATTTAATATATGTATCTTGAAAAAAAAAAGAATTGAGATGACATTGTATCTTATTTTCATATTCTAGATTATTCTTATTCTTTTTGTTACTTTTTCAATTTTCCAAGATATTTTCAATTTAGTATATCGAATGCAGTGTGTAAATATTGGAATATTAGGTGAAATAGAAAGAAATCCATTACTTTTGCATTCAATTTCATGCAAAAGTAATGGATTTCTTTTTATAAATACAAATACTGGAATATTCAGGTGGTGGCCAACATTGTTAGCCTACTTCGTCTTTCATTATATTAGGTGTAGTAGTGAAATTGAATGCAAAAATAATGGATTATTTTTTACTCCATTTAATATATTTAAATTTATTATATATTTAAAATTGTTATTCATTAGCCATTACTGTATATAGGCTTATATTTTAGTTCTTCGTTTCCTTGTCGTTTATCAACTCTAATTTTCACAATTAAAAACAATGAAAAATATGATCTTAAAATAACGTCGATACCTCTCTTCAAAAAATTTCCATTCATTTTTTTCCCTCTCTCCCCTCTCCTTCGAAATTCATCAATTTCCCAATAACAGTTTCCAACAATTTCCAGCAATTTTACACATATTTACACACTCGAGCGTCATTCTCCACAGAGAATACCTGCAATCAAAAATCATTTCGCCGGGTCATACGATACCTTCCACCCCCTACTCGTTGCATCCTCAGCGCCATTAGCATTTTCGAGATTCTACACCGAGCGATCCGTTCGATCCAGCGATATGAAATTCCTGTTAACCATTCAATTAGCTCTGTTAATCGAATCCCACGATGCCGTTGGAACATTAAATTAATCGGCAACGGAACGAGTCGTCCGGTATATATCTGATTCGGCAGAATTTCTCGTTGTTTCAGCAACCCTTCCACATCGTCCACTGTCCCAAGACCGAACTTCCTAGTTGGAAATTGCTTCATTTGTTTAGCACCGACGTCACCCGGATACCGGGTTCGTCAGTCACCAACAGAGGCCACAAAACACGGTTAGACGATGGTCACAGCGATCCAATTTTGTTCAAACACCTCCTACCAGCGAAAAACACTCTGAGAGATATACATAACCAATTGGAAAACACGAATCCAGGACTCACACTTTGCACCAACCGAATGCGATGCACCCAAACTCGTAGAAGTGCTGACACACGTGGACTGAGCAGATTAGCACGAAAACTCTTGTGACGAAAAGACTAATTGTAAGACTTTCCTTTCGCTTTGTTATACTTTATTCAAGTCAGTAATAGCGTTACCATCGATATTCGCCGATTCGCGATCATTTCAAGACCCTAATCAGGATACCAGATTCGCTGGACCCCTACAGAGACTATAAAACACGCCCAGATGATGGTCACAGCGATTCAATTTTGTTTAAACATTTCCTATTAGCGAAAAACACCCTGACAGATATATAAGACCAACTGGAAAACACGAATCCAAGACTCACACTTTGCACCAACCGATTGCGACGCACCCAAACTTGTAGGCTCACTGATACACGCCGACCTAGCAGATTCGCAAGAAAATTCCCGTGACAAGTATACTAAACCTAACCAACGACTTCCATTCATTTTGTTATACTTTATTCAAGTCAGTAATAGCGTTACCATCGATATTCGCCGATTCCCCATCATTTTAAGACCCTAGTCAGGTCACCGGATTCGCTAGACCCCTATAGAGGCCATAAAACACGCCCAGATGATGATCACAGCGATTCAATTTTGTTTAAACATCTCCTATTAGTGAAAAACACCCTGACAGATATATAAGACCAACTGGAAAACATGAATGTAGGACCACACTTTGCACCAACCGATTGCGACGCACCCAAACTTGTAGGCTCACTGACACAAGTCGACCTAGCAGATTCGCAACAAAATTCCCGTGACAAGTATATTAAACTTAACCAACGACTTTCATTCACTTTGTTATACTTTATTCAAGTCAGTAAATAGTGTTACCATCGATTCGCATCGACTTCCGATCATTTTAAGACCCTAATCTAGGTCCAGATTGCGAATACCGCCAATAAAGGACTTTTAAGCGATCTTCAAACAATGGCACGTAATAACGGTAATTTTCTATCACCCTCGTATGACCTTATCGAAAACAGTCGCATCTAGAAAATATCTGTTTGTTGCGACCATTATTCACAGACTCGCCACTAGATGGATTCTGACTTCGAGGACTTTCTCGCAAGTAGCTTTACTGATGAGTCCACTATCAGGCCCGGGACGAAATACTCATCCCGTCCTTTTCCTATAGCCCCTTCTAGACCTCTACACCTTCACACCGAGGATACCAGCGACTGACGACTCCAATGAACGTGGGGGAAGAACCCCCTACCCCCTACCTACGTTCGGTCCCTTCGTTCGCTTAGTTTAGTTCTTTGTGACAATTTTCCCAAAATATTGAAAAGTTCTTAGTTCTTTGTGACAATTTTCCGAAAATATTGAAAAATTCTAAGTTCTTTGTGATAATTTTCAAAAAATATTGAAAAGTTCTTAGTTCTTTGTGACAATTTTCCAAAAATATTGAAAAGTTCTTAGTTCTTTGTGACAATTTTCCAAAAATATTGAAAAGTTCTTAGTTCTTTGTGACAATTTTCCAAAAATATTGAAAAGTTCTTAGTTCTTTGTGACAATTTTCCAAAAATATTGAAAAGTTCTTAGTTCTTTGTGACAATTTTCCCAAAATATTGAAAAATTCTTAGTTCCTTGTGACAATTTTCCTAAAATATTGAAAAGTTCTTAGTCCTTTGTGACAATTTTCCCAAAATATTCAAAAGTTCTTAGTTCTTTGTGACAATTTTCCCAAAATATTGAAAAATTCTTAGTTCTTTGTGACAATTTTCCAAAAATATTGAAAAGTTCTTAGTTCTTTGTGACAATTTTTCCAAAATATTGAAAGGAATCAAGATACTGGAAAACCCTCTTAACCACTTGCGTTGGCAAGAAATTCATAGACGTCTGTGCCAGAACGGTTCAGTGTTTCGGTGACAATTGCCTGGCGACGTGTATACCACGTCGTTGTCGATTCTGCCACAAAAGCATTACGACGTGCGTGGCACGTCTTTCTAGCGTGGTTAAGGTTGATGAGGCCACGTTAGGTCGCATCCTCAACCCTGTCGCGTCAAAGTAACAGATTTTGCAACCCCACAGGAAGTCTAATAGAGACTTCTAATTATAGTCGAGTAGAGAGAGTTATAGTGTTCGGGACAAGATAATTACTATACCGGCTTATCTATGACAGCAATCGCTAATTGTCACGGAGTCACCGCACGGACCGAGCGAAATAAAAGACACCCAGTTCAGGCTAATTCTCTGTTTGCTGTATTTTGCGTTTCGTGTACATGGCTAGGGTACGTGGCTGTCGCAAACCGTTGACACTGCCGGTGGAACTCGACATGGTCTTTCGATCGTTTGATCAGGGGAACCTCTGTTAGGCCTGATGCAACACGG
The DNA here is from genome assembly GCF_001483705.2 of Eufriesea mexicana. NCBI lineage: Eukaryota > Metazoa > Arthropoda > Insecta > Hymenoptera > Apidae > Eufriesea > Eufriesea mexicana. The sequence continues at coordinate 431,561 of NW_016909379.1, read as the reverse complement.
TCGGTGGGCTGCTCAAACTGTACACGATGTAAATGTAGACAGCGAAAACCGCAGCGAACGTGGCCAAAGTGAAGACGGCCGTATCGAATCCTACGGGAACAGAATCGAAATTGATCGTGAGCCTGGTTTCGCGGCAGAGAGTTCGTTGCTCGGATTTAGGCTGCGCGTTAAGCCTGGATTGGCATTGGAATCTCGTGACAGGTAATTTCTACGACTTCCTCTCGATAATAAAGTCGTCCGAATTTTCATTGTGACGGTTGACACGATTTCATTCAGATATTTTTGAGAATCTGACAAGAAAAGTGAAAGAAAATAATTAACCTTTTGCACTCGAGAGATGACTCTCAGTCACCGTTTGTTTTAATGCTATAACTTAAATAATGGATGATGATAATTATATTAAGAACATCGAAATAAAATTAGTCTATTCGTTTGTTTCCAACGCAAATTCATAATTTCCTTTTTTTAATTTTAGCATAAGGAGTATCAGTGAGCTTATAAAAATCTAAGAAGAGCTTCGAATTGTATCTTCACAACGAAGAAATCTTCGAGTCCAAAAGGTTAATTAACGTTCGACTGATTATGGATTGCAATGTAAAACTTTTTAATTGTTTTTAATTTTAATAAAGAGTCAAGGGTAAGGATAGTATGTAGTTTTATCTTCAGAGGGTTGTTTTATTAAAAAGATGAATTTAATGATCTATTAGTATGGCTTTGAAGTGTTATTGTTGGCTAAAAACTTTTTTGGCTTTGTTATTATATATACGTAATCTCTGTCAGAGGTATCTTCTAAGTACCTCTAAGTCTAAGAGCTACCAATTTTCAAATGAAATTATTTGAGCAATTAAACGAATAGAGCCTAATATTGAATAATTATTGTTAGAAAATCATCCAATTATAAATACAGGAAAAATTATTAATCTTATATTAAAAAGAACATAAATTATAGAATATTTCAGTCAAAATGACTGGAATCAGAAATTTTCATTCTGCAATTACTAAATGCATGTACTTGCTTTTAAACAAGTTAATGTTAATTCATATTGAAATAGAACTGTAATTAATATATTTACTTAACTTCATGGTAGCACTAAAATTACTATTACCTATGTCTGCTATGTTTAGGTGCGCGTTAAAAAATGGTAGTTTTAGTGTTACTAGTAAAATAATCGAAGTAAAGTAAATGAATAGCAAAATAATTAATAATAAAGTAATTGAAGGACAATTCAAGGTCATGGTATAGTAGATCGTTGAACTCATTCTTTCATCAGTAACATATCCTTGAAGTTAAAACCTCGTGGTGGCATTTAAAGAAGTCAAGATGTAATCAATTATTTCTGAGAATATGTGTCTCAATGAATTTTGTGTGGAATATTTTGTCAATCATTTGCTTGTTCAGTATGTCCTTCGATAGTTCAATGATGTGCCAACACAGGATTAACATACCTTGTCCTTTTAGCAATTTAAAATCCTGAGAAAGGAAATTAATATTAAAAATTATGAGAAAAATAGAAAGGAAAATTTTCATATTTTTATATTTGGAATTAAACTACCTTAAATTTGCTACTTTCGTTTAAAAAATTGTTAAGTGTATTGTGATCGTGCATTCTGATAATAAGATTATTTTCCTTGCTTATTACGAGTTATTAGCTTTTGATATAACTCAGCTGCGCCATCTGCCGCGGCGAAGGAGATTCAGAGACACCTAGCGAGAGCGACAGAAAGCTTGCGTCGGTAATTTGACGCACTGGGACCCGTGATATTTCGTTTTATTATTTCACATAACATTTGTTCGGGGAATATTAGCTCGCAGCCAGGAATAACCGAGTTTATTTCCAGGAACGCGGGAATTGCCAGTGAGGTTGTAAACAGTGCTTGCATTTCTCGTTTTTTACCACGTTGGTCGATCTCCACTTCGAATAATGGAAGTTCATCGAAGTGGAGAATTTTTCAAATAATTTTTCTCTCCGATTTTTACAACTGTCAAAATCTGACTAATGGAACTGGAAACGTAACTGATTTAAAATCGCGTTATAATTATGTATAATTTGAGTCCACTAACTGGTTATTAATTACGAGATGTATAATCCCAAATTTGCAATACTAATGTAAAACGAATCAAACTGATTGATGCTTAGTTACGTGCTTAACATTGTGGAACATTTGAACATTTATGAAATCTTTTAAACGTAATACTTTAATAAATTTACGTATAGAATAAAATAATCTTTTAATTAAAAACAATTTGTTTACTTTTTAATCAAACTTGGTGTGTATGTAGAGCATAATGAGTTATATATGGAACAATCCATTTTCTAAGATAATATTTCTAGGAGATGAAGTCAGTGTTCAAAATTTCAGAAAATTTTTGTCTATCTAATTATAATAATAATTCTATAATTATATAAGATAGAGCAAAATTTTTTAAATAAAGTTTCATTTCTAATGTTCTATAATGTCATGGTAAAAATTTCTCCCTTTAAAATCCCATTGAAGAAACAAAGAAATTATCAGAATTTAATACTTGGTTTTACTCCCTTAAAGACATTTACTGCCAAAAGAAAGAACCCTTTAAAATCCCATTAAAAAAAAAATAATTATTGAAATTAAATGCTTGAATTTATTTTCTCAAAGACATTTACTGCCAAAAAGAATCCTTTAAAATCATATTTAAGGAACAAAAAATAAAAATATAATCCTTGATTTTACTCCCTTAAAGACATTTCCTGCTAAATAAAAACCCTTTAAAATCCCATTTAAAAAACAAACTAATTATTGAAATTTAATTCTTGATTTTACTTCCCCAAAGACATTTACTGTAAAAAAAAAATTCTTTAAAATTCCATTTAAGGAACAAAACAATTATTAAAATTTAATCCTTGATTTCATTCTCTCAAAGACATCTGTTGTCAAAAAACGAACCCCTTTAAAATCCCATTCAGAAAACAACAAAATTATTAAAATTTAATCTTTGAATTTATTTCTTCAAAAACATTTACTGCCAAAAATCCTTTAAAATTATATTTAAGGAAAAAAGAATAAAAATATAATCCTTGATTTTACTCTCTTAAAGACATTTCTTGCCAAATAAAAACCTTTTAAAACCCAACTTAAAAAACAAAATAATTATTGAAATTTAATCCTTGATTTTATTTCTTTACTGTCATTTATTACCCCCCAAAAAGAAATTACTCCATATGTAACTCGGTATGTTTAACTTACACAAAAGTTTCATTAAAGTCCGAATTTTTGGTCAGGGAATCCCCTTGAAACATATCGCGCAAATACTTTCGCGAGCCAAGTGTCGCTACGAAAAGTGATCCCTCGCTACTCAACGAATATTTAACTCTTTTAAACACCACATCGAAGGCACAGAACCACCGCGTTGCACCCTGAAATTCTTCCACCGACGTAATCCTCAAGATCCCAGTGCGTCTATCCAGACCTCAACGCGCAGCTGCACACGAGACTCGACAAAGTCTATTTACAAGCGATGCATTGCAAATTTCGCTTCACCCTTCATCACAGCTTTCAAACGCGCAGATCGTCCTAGGAATTTCGTCATAAGCTGAAATCCTCTGACTGCTTACGAAATTTCATAAAGCCGATTAAAACCCGACATATTAGGTCTGGCGCGATACTCCTCTAACGAGAAACCCTAGGTAGTTGCACGTCACACTTTCAACTATTCGTTCCCCCGACGTGTCGAGGTCGGCCAGGAATACAAATTTTCTCACTTTCTTTCGCCTCTTCGCTCCAGCCACCGGGTTCCTCGTCCTCGGGCAGCTGCACCGATTCATCCTGCTTCGACGGACCGGGTATTTCGCAGGCTTCTGCTGCCTCTGCCTCGTCTCTTTTCTCCGCGAGATTTTTCTCCAATTCAGCGCTCGCATCGTAAAACGTTTCTATGGAGGATTGTGCCAAAGTCTTAACCCATTTGCATCGTGGCTCTGCTTAAGGTGCCGTGTTCAGGCATCAGCGACGTTCAACTGACGACCAACCCGTATCACCGAGCGCGTATCAGCAGCATCTACTCGTAATGGCAGTTAAAAGGATTTTCACGACAAAAGTAAAAGTTGTTAAAAATATAACGAACCGATGTAGACGAGATGCTCACGAAAGGGAGCAAACGTAATCTGTGGCATATGAAGAATATTCAGCAACTGGTAATGGAAAAAGTCAGCTCGCGGATTATTCCGCGCTCGGTGATAGACGACAGTCGTGGCTCGCGGAATATTCCGCGCTCGGTGATTGATAGGTGACAATCGTTGCTCGCGGAATATTCCGCACTCAGTGATAGGCGACAGTTGTGGCTCGCGGAATATTCCGCGCTCGGTGATAGGCGACAGTCCTACCATCAGAATATACCTCTCTCAAAACCATTCAAATTCATCCGAAACATTTTTCGCTATGCGTAATAATAATGACGTATATCTAGATGGTAATATATGGTGACCCATCCTGTATATCGTGACAATGTAATAACATAATAACACAATAACATGTATGATATGGTATCAATAAACCATAAAATAAAAATAAAACTACGAAGAAAATAATACAATAAAAGAATCTCCAACAAACCCATATATATTATAGGGTGCCCCGAAATTCACACAAGATTTGAATTTTGCGTCATTTGCGCGTAAAGTGTTGCCAACGAAGAAAAAAGACAACGTGACAGCTGATAGCTCAGGGTTATTAAAAGTGGAGAGTCAGATAAAACAACAAAGTGTTTTCATTGTTAAGAAGTATTAACAATTTTTAATTAAAAACCTGTGTTTTTGGGACACCCTTTAGTTGTACGTAAAAGGATACTAAGTCTACTGACGTACAGTTTATGAATCATTAAAAAATTCACAATTTTTAATTAAAAACCTGCGTTTTCTATCGAAATTACTTCATACGTGAATTTTGGGACACCCGTCTTATTTAATCACGAATACCAAGTGTACCCTTACACCTCTCGTTAGCTAGTATCCCAATACCCCTAGACCAATTATCCTGAAATCCGTCTACAAACCTCCCCAAACAAAGAAGCCCCAAAAATCACCACCTATCAACAACATATCTAACGTTACTTCTCAATCCACCAATCAAAACCCTCAACGGTATCTCGTTTCCAGTACCTTCCTCATTCACCTGTCCACTCTCTTCGCTGGCCATGTCCCGCTGACCCCAGATAACCTCTTCGATCTCCGAGAAGAATCCAACGATTCTAAACTGTTCCTGGGGTACTGATCGAATTTCTCGCTCACGTTAATTTAATCCTCCCGCTGTCATCACGAAGTAACTACCCGGGAGGAATTCAACCAGGGTCCCAGCGCGACCTGCCTCAGACCCCTGAGATCTCTGGACTGCAATCGCCAGTTGGGACGTCCTTAGTTAGCGGACGAGTCGGTAAATTTACCCAAGGACTCTGCCAGGTCCGAGCTGTCGTTAAGCACAAAAGGTTCCCTCGATTTCTTGCCTCTCGTTTCCCTTCAGCCGCGCCGGGCCCCCGCGAGCTCGAAGCTTCTCGATGTCGACGAATTAATCCGCCTCCGGTGATTACGCGGCTAAACGAGTCCTCCACGAAGGGCGCCGCGTTTCCCTCGGGCGATTTTCTGCTCGAACGATGCAAATTTATGATAAGCGAGAGACGTAGTCGGAGATGACTGTGTCGTGTGTGCGACGAAAGTCAGGACCTTGGTGTGATAGAGGTTAGGTTGGGAGTTGGGTGGAATGTTGGAGAAGCAATTGTGAAGGAGGGACTAGTGAGAATTGTTGAAGAAGTCCTGGGAAATGGTGAATTAAGGACTCGATCGCTAGGGTGGACTTATTGGCAGGTGTTCAGGTGTTTATGGTATGAAAATCGAGGTTTTTGAATTTTTATCTGCGATTAGTAGTATCTTAGATTACTCTAGATCCAATACAGGTGTATGCAGAGACAGTAGGTTGTAAATGTTTGCATTCATTGGTGAATTAAGGATTTGATAACTAGGGTGGGCTTATCGGCAGGTGTTCAGGTGTTTATGGTATGAAAATCGAGGTTTTTGAATTTTTATCTGCGATTACTTGTATCTTAGGTTACCCTAGGTCTAATAGAGGTGTATGTAGAGATAGTAGGTTGTAAATGTTTAGATTTATTAGCGAATCAAGGATTCGATCGCTAGGGTGGGCTTATCGGCAGGTGTTCAGGTGTTTATGGTATGAAAATCGAGGTTTTTGAATTTTTATCTGCGATTACTAGTATCTTAGGTTACTCTAGGTCCAATACAGGTGTATGTAGAGACAGTAGGTTGTAAATGTTTGCATTCATTGGTGAATTAAGGATTTGATAACTAGGGTGGGCTTATCGTCAGGTGTTTAGGTGTTTATGGCATGAAAATCGAGGTTTTTGAACTTTTATCTGAGATTACTAGTATCTTAGATTACTCTAGGTCCAATAGAGGTGTATGTAGAGATAGTAGGTTGCAAATGTTTAGATTTATTGGTGAATTAAGGTTTCCATCGCTAGGGTGGACTTATTGTCAAGTGTTTAGGTGTCTATCATGTGAAGGTTGAGGTTTCTGAATTTTTATTTGCCACTACTGGCATCTAAGATTAGTCTAGATCCAATAGAAGTGAATGTTGAGATAGTTGGTTTGCAAATGTTTAGAGTTATTGGTGATTGAAGAACTCAATGGCTAGTTTGGACCTAATATTAGATATCTAGGTGTTCATGGTATGAAA
>NW_016909379.1:420838-424165 GCF_001483705.2 Eufriesea mexicana | reverse complement strand
TTAATATTTAAATAAAATTAAATATTTTAAAATAATTTAAAATAAAAATTAATAAAATTAATTGATATTTATTAAAATATTAATATGCAAATATTTATAACTGGTTCTGACAGTAAGTAAATGTGTATAACTAATTTTAAAGATATGTGTGATGTGAGACATATCATTAATTTAAAAAAATATATAAATATATACAGGGTGTTCCAAAGAAACGTATACACACTTTAATACCTTATTCTTTCTAATTTATTTCTTCTGTAATCTGTAATCCATCTAAATATATACTGTTTTTATAATCACACAAAGTGTGTATACATTCTTTTGGGACACCCTGTATAATTGGTTTCGAAAGTTTATAAATAATTATGAGAATATAATTAATTTTGAAAATATTTCTATATGAATAATTAATTTTAAAAAGAATATTTTAATAAATGCCAATCTATCTGTAGTACTAATTCCTTTTCATTAAAATATTTATACAAACATTCGCACCGAAATGAAACTGCACGTCACATTGTTGCTAATTAATATCGTACGTTCAATATTATTAATAGAAAGTTTATGGAAATTCTCCATATCATTAGTGAGAAATTTCCAAATGAAATGAAAGCTTTCTCTTTATAAATTTTATTAGGTTGGTAGAAAAATAATTTCGTTTTCTGTATTTTCGATTTTTACAGCTTGATATTGGAATAAATCATTTTGTAAATGTGGTTATGTTATGTACCGTTCGAAAGCACTGACTCCGTTCTATATTTTGATAATAAACATTTTGTATGCAGTGTTGATTTACGTTTTATTTAGGTTATTTAATTAGAGATGGGAAAGAAGCAAAACGAAATTATTTTTCCTAAAATCTAATAATATAATACGTTACTTTAAAATAAATTTCCAGGATTCGCACGTATTCGAAAAATTGAAAAAAACTTGGGTCCTGAGATACAATTTAAAACTATCTGCACAAGTTCCCTGCACTTCCTTAGATCTTTCTAAATGCAGATTGAAGTTTCAGAGACATCGTTTAAACTTCGATTAGGTTGCCAGGAGACTGCAAGGCTCTTTGAAAGTTTCTTTTTCAGACAGATTAAATACAAAAGCAAAATTAATCTTGGCAATGTAAAGATAAATCCAGATTTTTGTTTTATACCACTGGTTAAATGAAAAATTTTAGTATAAACATTTCAATAATAATTTCATCAAAATACATGCATTTTACGTAGTTATAAATTTAGTTGCACCTGTAAAAAACATATGTGATTCGATTCACAAATTTTCTTTAAATATATGCAATTGGAATTGAGATTTGTTTGTCAAATATTCGAAAATATCCAAGAAGAAAATATTGATTCTATAAGAAATTATTTAAAAACATTAAATGAAACTGCACGTCACATTGTTGCTAATTAATATCGTACGTTCAATATTATTAATAGAAAGTTTATGGAAATTCTCCATATCATTAGTGAGAAATTTCCAAATGAAATGAAAGCTTTCTCTTTATAAATTTTATTAGGTTGGTAGAAAAATAATTTCGTTTTCTGTATTTTCGATTTTTACAGCTTGATATTGGAATAAATCATTTTGTAAATGTGGTTATGTTATGTACCGTTCGAAAGCACTGACTCCGTTCTATATTTTGATAATAAACATTTTGTATGCAGTGTTGATTTACGTTTTATTTAGGTTATTTAATTAGAGATGGGAAAGAAGCAAAACGAAATTATTTTTCCTAAAATCTAATAATATAATACGTTACTTTAAAATAAATTTCCAGGATTCGCACGTATTCGAAAAATTGAAAAAAACTTGGGTCCTGAGATACAATTTAAAACTATCTGCACAAGTTCCCTGCACTTCCTTAGATCTTTCTAAATGCAGATTGAAGTTTCAGAGACATCGTTTAAACTTCGATTAGGTTGCCAGGAGACTGCAAGGCTCTTTGAAAGTTTCTTTTTCAGACAGATTAAATACAAAAGCAAAATTAATCTTGGCAATGTAAAGATAAATCCAGATTTTTGTTTTATACCACTGGTAAAATGAAAAATTTTAGTATAAACATTTCAATAATAATTTCATCAAAATACATGCATTTTACGTAGTTATAAATTTAGTTGCACCTGTAAAAAACATATGTGATTCGATTCACAAATTTTCTTTAAATATATGCAATTGGAATTGAGATTTGTTTGTCAAATATTCGAAAATATCCAAGAAGAAAATATTGATTCTATAAGAAATTATTTAAAAACATTTGAGACATTATAAAAATATATATAAATATTCGCATAAATTATTTGTAATTTTAAAACACAGCCAGATATTGTCTAACATATTATTTAAAAATAAATATCTTGATATATATATATATATTCTCCTAAAATTTTCAATTTTTGCTTTTCATTTTTATAATTTAAAAAGTGTTTGTATTTTTCAAATATTTATATAATACTATTTATTTATATAATAAATTCTAATTATATAATACTAATTTCATTAGTCTGTTAAACTTTAATCATACAGGAATTATTAAATTTATTGTCCACTGAAACTTCTCCTACATAATTTCATAATTTACTGATATAGTTACATAAAGCTAGTGCAGTTTCATCCACAATTAACAAATATTTTACAAAATTCCCTAAAACAGCAAAATTTTCTAAGTTATTCATTAAATCTTTCTACATCTTCCATTAATATTCTAATATTTTCCAACTTATAACAAGATCCACTTGTTTTAATTGAACTATCCTGTTAAACTTATCTTTCAAAAAAGCCAAAGCTTTTCCTATTTAATCATAATTTTCTAGCACCTGCCATACTTCAATACTACACACAATAATTAACTCTCAAAGATTAAATTTTAATAATTGTTTTGTTTCTTAAATGGGATTTTAAAGAGCTTTCTTTATACAGTAAATGTATTTGAAGAAGTAAAATCGAGGACTAAATTTGGATAATTTCTTTGCTTCTTAAATGGCATTTTATTATTATTATTACCATTATAATTATTCTATTAACCCTTTGCACTCGAGGATTTTTTCACTACAGAAAAATAGTAATTCGAAGATTTTCTGCCATAAAATAAAGTCCATGATATTTTTAAAATAGTAAGAATAAGAAGTCGTATACAAATTAAGACGTAGAATTATTTTATTTCGACATTCCACGCATCGTTGGGTAATTTTAAATTTCATATATTAATTAAAATCGATCCGTAGAATCCAATTAAATGGCGACTAAGGGTTGCCTCTCGAGTGCAGAGGGTTAATAGAATAATAATAATAATAGAAATAGGAAACAATAATTGTAAAAATAAAGAAAATT
>NW_016909379.1:419615-420827 GCF_001483705.2 Eufriesea mexicana | reverse complement strand
TTCCCTACAACCCTCGCGATTAATTCCAAAAAGCTAACACAAAAGCCAGAAGTCAAAAGCAAGAACACATTACCTACCCTAAGCTTCCAAACACCAAGGCACTCAATACTGATGCTGTAGCGTTCTATTTATCGAATCCCTTCGATGCCATAGAACGCTTATCACGCGCCAAATTAATATCGCGTGACTAGTTGCAATAATAAGGATCTCGAAGTGTGCGTTGATAAAACAGAGCGTTTATTTATAGAAAAGTATAGAATAGTTATAACGGAGACGTTGAACGGAGTACCGTTTCGAACACGCGTTTATACGTGTAAGTAAGATGTTTCAAGGATCGGTGTCGAAGACGAACCGATTTCTCGAATTTGATCTATGTCGTGTCTCGTCGTGTCCTGTCCGGTGTTTTCTCCAGTTTAGTTCTGATTGGGCAAAATAAACGTTGGTGGTGGAAAAGTAAGGAGTTTTAATTGGACAGAGGGTGTGACGGAAGGACCTTTGGCTAAGGAGTAGGAAACTGTCAAGGAGCCGATTTTTGATGGTCAATGACGTGATTTATAAGTGTTGTCCGTCCGTCGCTTGTTGGGTCTGTCACACGTGGGTCCCATCTGTCGAGTCTGGTACTTGTAAAAATTCCTAAACTTTCGCCTTTACCTTTACAACTTAATCCGCTAGAACGGCGGTGAGGCACATCTATCCTCCGGAATTGCAGTCGCGATATAAAATATATCGTAAACCGTTAGGTCTGTTAAAAGTGTAAGCCTTCGAATAAAAATCATGCTATAAACACGCTCTCCGGGACGGAACAGATGCCATCTTCTCCCATCTCTTATAACAAGTACCACTTGTAACAACATCTAACTACCAAGTTTTACCATCCCTTAATCATCCTGCAACATGGCAGAATGAGGTACCTCGGGAATCCTCGATTCAAACCAAAAACGAGTCCTTTCAGAACCCAACGAAACTAGCGACCTCTAGCAGAACAAAGGACTAGGATTCAAGTGCACAGGGGATTATTACCTAAGTGAATTAGAAACGTGGCTTTAGGACCAATTACAGGGATACCTCTCTGCGGACGTGTTCCTTGGATCTTTTAACTATTCCCTTGCCCCGTTACGAGTGAATTTTCGACCTTTCTAGACGTTAGTTGGCTCTGGACTGTCCTCCACCACCGGTTCTTCGACTTGGTCAGGTATCTCGCGAAGTTCAGCA
>NW_016909379.1:353967-419558 GCF_001483705.2 Eufriesea mexicana | reverse complement strand
TCAGCAGGGACTTCCGTGTTTTCCACTGGCCCTTGCTCCACTTCCGATTGGTCGGGGATGCTCAACTGGTTGGGGGATTTGGTACCAGGAGAAGGTGAGGATTCCAGACTCTGCGAACTCGCGCCCTCCACGCTGGCTTTATTCTTCTCTAATTGTAAGTTGGAATTTATGGTGTTATGGTACTAACAGTGGGTGTTACTTCGTTTCATTGTAATGTGAGAAATTACAATATAATTCTAAATTGAAATTTTTCTAAATATAATTGGGTTCTAAATAATTTAGTGAGAGGGAGCTTTAATTAGGAGTATTGTGTTGTTATTGTTGTTAATACAGTGTTGCATGTTTTATTCCTTTTTTCTTTTCTTTCTATTGTGAGAAAGTACAATGGTAAATGGAAACTTTTTAAAATATAATTGGGTTTTAAATAATTTAGTGAGAGGGAGTTTTAATTAGGAGTACTGTGTTGCTATTGTTGTTAATATAGTGTTGCATGTTTTATTGCTTTTTTCCCCCCTTGTAATGTGAGAAACTATAATTGAAAATTGGAAATTTTCTAAATATAATTGGGTTTTAAATAATTTAATGAGAGAATATGTTAATATGGGTATTGTGTTGTTAATATTGTATAATCCATAATTTTTTAAATTATAAGATTGTAAATTTTAATAACAGTAATTAGTCTATAAATAGCTATAAATCTAAATAAATATTAATCTATTAGATCTATAAATAGAATATGTAACAGAGATTTTTAAATCATGGTATTAATAGCTTCTTTTAATGAAGGCTATCAATAATTCTTCAAATTTACCAAACAGAAGAAATTTGTTAAACGTTGCAGAAATATTTTCTGCTAAATTAATTCAATTCCCTTATTGTTCATTAATTAGTAGCAAACCTGCAGCCTGGGCTTGTTCAAGCATCTTTGCTTTTAAGAATGCAAGTTTCTTGCAATTGTACTCTTTGGTGCATCCAATGATGGGCATCTTTCACCAGTCTCTTACAATAAAAGATCTAAAATGAAATTTCAATATAAATTCTATTATACTCTTTGATAGAGACAAATATTTTGTAATTTAATTTCTATGAGATATATATTGCATTTTTATCGATTCTAAATTTGTGTAATTATTTTAAACTGAGACATATTAACAATCGAATTTGAATGATTTTACAGAATGGTGATATTTTCCAAATTACTCTTAAAACCCATATTGAACAACTGCACAAATTAAAGAGTACAGAAATTGGTGTTAATTATTGAATTATTCTATTTGAAATTAATTATTATTAATATTAAAAAAATTTGATAACTATACAAAAATTCATTCAATGACATTGTGAAGTTAATTATGTTACCATTATTAATACCACTTTAATTAAAATTATTATATCATTATAACATTATAATAATTATTATATAATTATTACAGGAATATAATTATGCAGCAATTATAATATAATAATTATAAACAAACTGATATAAATAATTTTAGTAACGTTAAATATTCCTTGAAAAATGCCAGAAGATTCACATAATTTTGATTAAAATACTAAACTTCTTAACGTGAATTAATTACTTCATCCTCTTTACACAGGAGATTCAACTTTGACCTTAAGTATTCACTGGGTTCTTAATTAATTATTCGAGCATCTTTCGAGGAACAATTAATGACAATCTCAAAGGTGACTTAAAAAAGAGAAAAAAAAGAAGAAAAGAAATGAAATTTTCGTTTGAACAAAATTACAGCCTACTTTCGAGCACAGTGGAGGAGCTAAGCCTTTGTTTCAGCTTCAGCTAAAGCTATCTCCGTTGACCCAGAAGCGTTTTCTTTAAGATGGATCAACGAGTGTCCCTCTTTTTATTTTGACGATATTTGTACCCTTTGCAATATTTATTCTTCGACTGTTTCTTCGGTTGCTTCTTTTGTTCCCCGTATTCACAGTTTTGTTCGCAGTGGCGCGTTTTGTACGTCTCGATCGGCTATTATAAAATGAAGTATAAAATGAGAGGAGGTTAGCTTGGCGAGCGTAATCTGATGACTATGGTTGGACTCTTTCTGCCAAGCTATGAGATAAAAGTTAGTAATCTATTCCATGACTTGGTTACTTTGGTAATTATATTATAATCTTAACATAAGTCTTTAAAATAAATAAAATTATCTTCCGAATTTGTTATTAAAATATATCTGTATAAATTATAAAATATATCATATAACATACATAATATAATTTATTAATAAAATGTATTTAATAAGATTCTTTTCCGAAAATTGTATAAATTTTGGAAACTTATTTGTGACAATTGCAAACCTAACAATTAATATTTTATTATATTTTTGCTTTTCTCAGAAATAAAATAGAGTCTCACTCATGGAAATATAGCACCGATTTTTAGCCTATTTGTAGCATCGATATTTAATTTTTAAAGCACAGTATCATTGAATATTCTATGAGCGAGATACTCAGAAAATAATCCCAAAATCAATAGCAGCTGATAAAGTGCATGTTTAACACAAAATTACCAGGCGTTAATCCAATGAAAACGCCGTTGAAATTGCTGAAATGACTCGATTCATTAATAACAGTAGCGTGATGTACAGTAGGTTAAACAAGAAACAATTCCAGACTTTAAATTGGCAAAACAATTGTTCGTTTTCTTTGTCACAACTCGTCTATAAATAACAAACAATAACTTCGATAAATAATACAATAATAATTAAATGACTAAATTAAACAAATTATTTACTAAACAATACAATAATTAAAATTAGCATAACATCTGATTAATTAAAATAATTCGTGTGTCTGTTCCAATGTGTACATATAATTATAGGTTTGGTCATCTAACTACCCCTACTCTCTCTCTTTATCCAGCTTATGTCTTAACAAACAATTATTAAATTTTACGACTGCATTCTTGATAATTAATTATTGTAGACTACTATTTCACGGTGTATTAAACACCAGAGTGAGTTAAACAGAGTGAGCGTTTCGTCAGTCTTAAGACGCTGTTGCACTTAACTCACTAGCGCCACCACGGCTCATATCTACCGTATATATCGTCGAATTATTCCCCAATTTAAATTTTCCTCGCAACGCGTGTCATATTGTTTTCACAAATATTTTGTGAAAGGTTTAATAAACTTGGGTTTCAATGTGTACATATAATTATAGGCTTGGTCATCTAACTATCCCTACTCTCTCTCTTTATCCAGCTTATGTCTTAACAAACAATTATTAAATTTTACGACTGCATTCTTAATAATTAATAATTATAAACTACTATTTCACGGTGTATTAAACACCAGAGAGTTAAACAGAGTGAGCGTTTCGTCAGTCTTAAAACGCTGTTGCACTTAACTCACTAGCGCCACCACGGCTCATATCTACCGTATATATCGTCGAATTATTCCCCAATTTAAATTTTCCTCGCAACGCGTGTCATATTGTTTTCACAAACATTTTGTGAAAGGTTTAATAAACTTGGAGCTGTGATTTAGTGAAATAAAAATACGAATTCTCTGAATATCTCTTTCTTAAACGATTAACCCTTTCGGTACGGAGAAGCTGACCGCGGTTATACATTCGTGGTACGAGGAAGTTCTCCACAGGAGTGGTTGCACTGAAAGCCGCGAAATCGTGTTTTGCGGTATTCATAGAAATTTCGAGCGTGATCGACACTAAACTTTTCATTGGATCGCGACAGTTATCGGTGACGTTTCGCGGATGCCACCAATAGGTGACGGTAGTAGCCAGAGAACATTTCATGGCCGCGGCAGTAGTACCGAAAGGGTTAAGCTAACCTATTGCTGATTCTCAGTTGCCTCCTTCTGATCTGTCCATAGTATCACACTCTGTTCCCTAACCTTCGTTATTACGCGTATACAACTATGAAGCAAAGTCGGATATTTTGATACGAGATTGCTGTCCAAACTCACGATCACTCTCTGCATAAATTCCATTCCGACCCCTAGACGCAGACACTGCAACTTGGCGGAAAAATGCGAAGACACCGAGTAGGTTTAACCTGTGTCGTGCGCGGGAACTTTGACGATTCCAGTCGGTGGCGTGCCCCACGATTTTCCAAACTTTCGGAATTATTTAGGAGCTCATTGGCGCAGACGGAAGTTCTTGATAGAGCCGGTATTTATCGAACTACTTCGGGTATCGAGCGCCGTTGGGAATATTCCGCACGCCAAGGTTCGCGGAACTCACCTCTGTTTCATAATCGAAATACTTTCGAGAGCGTGCCTCGCGTTTTTTCCCCTGAACGAACGGAGCAGACTGATTGGAGAACGGGTCGAGATTCAAAATGGATGCCTCTCCATGTTCGTCTCTGAACGAATCTTTTCGCTGGCTTCGTCTGTGAGTATTTTCGCGTGACTCTGGCAGAGGTCTCTGTCTGTTATATCATGTCACTGAAGAAGCAAATCGCACGTAGAGACGCGGTTCATAAGGTAGGACTACGTCAATTGGTGTGGAACCCAAACATCAATCATATCCCATCTTGATTAAATGATTATGTATCGTAGTCCTGGGAATGTAAGGGGTATCCACTATTGTAGCGTGGTAAAGGATTGAATGTAGATCCAGGCTGATAAGGGAGCCTTTTATAATTGTTGCTACCCTTTTTCTCAGTGTGTCGAATCCCTTACGAGACACTGAGCACTTGGAGTGTGTAATAAGGCGCAGTTTGTTTTGTATATACACTTTATTACACGTTTTGATGAGTTGTATGAGTGATTTATGCGTGTGGTGTATCGTCTCCGTCTTTGCCGTTTCACGTTTTGTCTTCTGGTGCTCGCTTGTACACATTTTTCAGGGACACCCTGTACATAATTATTTGTTTCCATTGTACACTATGATTATTATCATTTATGTATGTATAGTATTATATATTTAACTATATATTAGAGACTGGTAGTTTCAGTGTTAAGAAAGGGGCAGTAGTAAGATCGCGATTATAATATACAGGGTGACTCAAAAGTAATGGTACAATTAGAATCATAGAAATTTTGGATTACAGTGAATAGATAGTGAATATAGATTGCAATAACCATATAGTAATCTGTAAAATGTTCCACAGTATTAAGTGATAAATAATAAAACAAAACTGCAGAGACACTTATTACATATTTTACTGTAATGCAACATTAATGCGAAAATTGTAATAAATTTGGAATATCTTGGAAAATATTCATCTTTTTTCTAGGGAATATGCAGTTTCTTTAGATTCTACGTATCCCTATACCTTTTTTAGCATTTAATGGATCAATGGGTTCCCCAGCTCAGGGAATTTTCTATTTTCACGAAGAGTTAATTTTTAACCTCGTAATCTCGTGCTTTCTCCGAACCTAGGAAATTAGTTTCAAAGGAAGATTCCTAGTTTCAAAGGAAGAACAGCACGAGAGCTTTTAAACAATAAGAGAGCGTAACGGGATGCTCCTCTAGTAGTTTTTATTTAGGAACTGACATCAGCAGATGGAGATTTCATTTATTTTTGACATCACCCGAAGGCTATGTGAAATACTGTAGTGGAATGCCGTGTGTGAATATATATATCAAAAATATAAAACTGGAAATAAATTTGATAAACCGGTGGGCAATTGTGCGAAATAAATATGACATTTTTGGGAATAAATGCATTAAGGAAATTAGAGAATGCAAATATTAATTATGTCGCTGACGTCCAACTGATGACGCAAAATTGAATTATTCGATTTATACTGAAATTTAAAAAAAAAAGTGATTTCTCCTCAATCATCGATAAAAATGTATTTTGTTTATATTAAATTATTATAGTTGGATAAAGCAAGCAGTAATTGACAAATAATAAATACTATATTATGTTATACAGGGTGGGTAGTGAAAGACAGAATTATATAAAGTTAAAATGACTTTTGCAAACATAGGTTCACTTTTTATTATTTTCTTTGGAAATGTGATTAATAAATATTTCAATATTATGTGTGACAAATAACGTGTTTCAAATGAGCACCATTTTCCTACTCACAAATACGGGCATTTTTCATAGCATTTTCAATTTTTCAGTGACCACCCTGTATGTTATTATATTTTGGCAGAAAGATACGTCACCAATTGAAGGTTAATTTATAATATAAAATTCCTTTTGCTGGAAAATAGTGAAATTATTCTTTAGAATGATAGAAATTATCAGGGTAAATGAAGATTGCATATTAAGGTAATTAAATATAACCTAAAAACGCGAAAAATTTGCAATTTCCTTTAGATTTTAAATTTGAACCTTTTTCATGTTTACCAATACACACATATCTATTTATTTTCATCATCGACTTTAATTATTAATATGCAATTGCTAATATTAGGTCACCAGTTTTAGTGCCAAAGAAAACAAAAATAAATCCAAACAAAAATATTAACAAGATTAATATTTTTATGAAAAAATTTAAATAAAAATTTTCCAATAAAAATATCCCATTAAAAATAAAATGTAGAAGAAGATGACTTCTGACATTCATGGGGCTATTTCAGTAAACCTATGCCTTAATTCTGTTACGTCAGGTCATTGGCAAACCCACAAGGTTCAAAATAATGTATGAGATCCTACGCAGGTGGTCGCAGCAACCAGCGAGTTACCACGAAAACATGAGGGACTCTAAAGCCTCGTTTACATTAGGCAAATTTCGACCTCCCTTCTATTTGTCATCTTCTGAGTAACAGTACTAAACAACGTGAAAAATTTATCTATTTATTCATACCATAATCATAACCATAGGCACCGTATATGGTACATCATACAATATAATTAATAAAATAATAATTAAAAATTGCTATTAAAAATTATACTATGAAAAATTTAATAAAACCATTAAAAATTAAAAATTACTATTTTATAGTAATTTTAAAATAGTAATATTTGAAATACCATTATTTACCTTGAAATACCTTGCAAAGTACTATAGTACACTAATTAGTTATTTACTATTTCTTGAAATACCATCCCATAAAATATCACTATTGGAAGTATCACTTCCTTACACCCCAATGAAACATTAATTTCCTAATAATATTTCCATGAGTTACTATTAAAAAGTATTCGATGTATTTGAATTATTTATTTATGCAATTGCTATTTCAAGGAAGGGAAAATTTTTGCCAAATTTTGCATCACTTATGAAAAAATTAATTATTCAATCGAAGCTCGATCAACGTTTCAAACTACTTAGATCCACGTGTCAATGAGGGTGTCTCCGAACGACTTAAGTCGTCTAATGTAAACGCGGCTTTAGACCTGAATAGAGGGCAGGTCAGAGTTCCGGGTACGACAGAGATGGATAGAGAGGGCTTACGGGAATCGCGTATTCGATAAGCAACCACCTAGTGGCGAGTTTAGGGGAGCCACTACAGCGATATTGACTCGTGGATTATGATATTGATGATACTGATTGATAATGACTCGGTTACTACGCACGATCAACGTTGGGTCCTCTGACGAATTAGGGGCGACGCAGTTTGGCGCGCAATCGAAATTATCAGGTGTAGCTCTGTGACGAGTATCGTGAGTTTTGCTCTGTTGACGGCTCGGTTTATCCTGGTCGGCCATTTTCTAACGCGAATCTCTATCCGCCATGCATTTTCTAAGTCTTCCTCAGCCGAATTTCGCCATCTTTGTCGAGTAAATTAGAGACTCTCTTCGTGACTTCTCTGACCGTCTCTTCAACGTGGATTGCACAAAGAAAATTATGATAGAGGCTCGGAATTCGAGATTACGTCGTGCAACGAATCTTTTCATTTTATTAAATAGGAAGATTCGATTGATTTAATTTTTATTTGATTATACTGAATTTCCGAATATCGAATGAATGAAATTGTTTTATGACTGAAATTTGAAACTTTGGAATGAATTTTGAAAGTTTCATATTTGAAAACCCCGTTTGGAAACTTCAATGATCGATTTGCTGTGTCTGATAATTGCTTTTGGATACGACTGAAAATTTTTGAAATTGCTGAAGGTGAAAAAGACTTCGAAAAACAATGTCTTCCAATTAGTATAAGGAAATTAATCAAGCACTGAAATCATTAGGTATGTCAAAAGTTAAGAAACACATAGTTTGTTTCATTTGTTTCTTTGTATCATTTTGTTGATACTACCATGGGTCACATATATAAATATTTTATTACGCTATCTTGAACAATTATTCTTAAAATTTTTTTAAAATCCTTCTTTCTTTCCTTTTTTTTATTCTTAAAAGTTTTTAAATTTTTAACAAACGCGAAGTACTTATCTCTTATGAATTTTGAGGCAGAAAAATATTCCTATTTATTCAAATACGATATCATCGTATTATACGAAAATTAAATGAGAAATTAGAAATTAAATAATATCCTGTTCATTATAATATACATAAATTAATAAATTATTTACGAAAATAAATATTGCGATATTATATTTTTATTTCGAACTTCAATTTTGCATATGGAATCATTTTTATTCCTTTAATCGACGTTTATGTTAATACTTTATGACACCATATGATTTACTTAAGGATTTTTATTTTATTATTTATTCACGTGTTACTCAATTTTATTAACGTGTCATTAGATTGAAAAGGAAACATATATCTGTATAGCAATTATTATTACTCACATATTTAATTTAAATAAAATTGTAATCGTAATTGAAAATTAATAATTTTTAATCAGATAAAGAATTGTAATTTGTAAATTGATTGACTTACATACAATGTTGTTTTCGGTTATCAGGTGCAAAGCAGATCCAGTTTCAACGATTTGCGACAAGGTTCCAGTAAATTTGAGTAGTGACAGTGAATTTTGAAAAGTTACATCACGAAACAGGAATTTTTTGAGTAATAAAAGCGGATCTGCAACGAAAACTGTCTTTTCACTTCGCCATCTTGTTGTCGTCGTTGCGTCTGACAACACGTTTGTCTTTCGTTTTGCATAGATGTTTTTAAATTGACAGTTAAAGCCAAGTACACATTTTTCGTAAATTTTAATATTTTCATACTACGAATTTCATATTCTATATTTTACACTCTTTATTTCCCCATATAAAAGATTAATATTTGTTAACTTAATTAACCAAAATATTTATAATTTTCTGCTTCTGTAACAAGTTATTTAAACTAATTTTTATTACCTTGAAAATGTTAAATAAATAATTGCCTGTCACCTGAGGTTTCATTTTGAAAATCACTGCTTATTTGAGAAAAAATTTAAATACATTTTCAAAAAAAAGATTAAAAAATAAGAAAATTGAAATTAAAGAAATTTAAGAAAAATTAATCGAATGGGTTATTTAGGGAGCATGATATTTTTCTTTTGTTTATTATAGTGATGAATATAATGGTAATTTCTTCTCGCTATACTGAGCTTCTAATTGTTGGTATAAATCTTTTATTGAAATAAATCGTTTTTCTTGTGGTATATTTTAAACAGCAAGGTAACTGAATAGCATGATTAATGAGTTCAGGTAAATCTCATAAGCTCGCGTGAAACGAGGCTTGAAGAAAACGAAATAATGACAGGTCGAAACCATTAATTACTATTTCCGAACAGTGTAGTATAATATTTACTCCATTTCAAAAATACAATTATAATTGACGATTTAATTCTTAAAACAATCTTTATATAATCAATATTACCCTGATATTATATTATTCAAAGCATCACAATATAAATACAATTTCATAATAAAATGTATTTAATTTCTGAATAAAAATATTATAAATTTCCTGTTACATGTCAATACACTCACAAGCAAAAGTTAAGAAACAAAAATTTTATTTTTCATTCATGTATATATAAAATGTTATTTCTTTATTTTATAGTTAGTTTCAATATATGTATTTAAAAGAATAAAAAGTATACAAAAATTCGCAAATAATAACTTTGTTTCGAAACATTTACCAGTAAGTACAAAGTAAGCACAAAGTTGAACTATACCGAAATCATGAACATAGAGTTGTTTTCGAGCATGCAATATACATATATAATTCCCAAACCTGAAATTATCCTTTCATTTTCTCCATTTTATCGAAGTTTATCTACGAAACCTACACATCGGCCCAAAAAGTGTACAAAATTACGTTCCTCTGTAGCATGCACTCCAATTTTCAGCATAACAAGCAACCTACATATTACCTCGTCCATTCGAAAATATTTCAATTATACACATTCCGTTCTTTCCGATTCGGTATATCAGATATCAAATTCCTTCACCAGGGCGCCGTAAAATCGGAATATTTTGCATAATACTCCCTCACCATCGGCCCTCGATAATCGATGGATCTCGACAAAATTATAATTGCACCCATTGGAAATTACATTCCAGATAATTACCTCTGCCATTCAGCGGATGCATTTTCTCATTCGAGAGCGACTGAAAAAAACCTGATAAAGTCGTAAAAGTCAAACAAAAACGCCAGGTGGGAACAATATTTTAGCGGCCAACGCGGTCCGCCATTTTGGAGCGCTGCCGCAGTGACGACCACGGTCAAAGATAATATTTTCGCGGGAACTTCGAAAGCTTGTACGATCAAACAACTTCATAGGCGTCCCTTTCGGCATGAGGTGTTCAAAAGTTAGTTGGCAAGGAACATTGGTATAGGAGGATAGATGAATAGCATATGATAGACGTAAACTTAGAGAGCCTGCTAAATATCCTGGTCAAAGAAATGGACGATGGTTTGACCGTTTCCAGCTTCGATTGCGTTGAAATTAAATAGGAAATTAAGAAATACAAGTAAGAGTTTGAAATATAGGAAGAAAATATTCTAGGGTATATTATGTGAAATATATTTTCATTGCTTAAAATGCAGCATTTATGAACATCTTTATAATAATTTTTATTAAATATTATAACTAGCATATTTGTATATATATAATTTGACATCAATATGTCGTGCATAATCCTATTTCTGTTCTTAGTTGTGGTTAACATAATTTCATAGAATAATTTTCTACAAGTCTAATATTATGAAATAAATTTTAAAATTTTTATTCATTTCTTTAATGCAAGAATTTTAATATTAAAAATATAAAGAATTATTGATTATATCTACCCCGGATCAATGAAGTGAATAAAATATATAAATATATAATACTAACTTCATCTATTTATAAATGAAGTATATCAATAACTTGAATCAACAGATTGTAATGTATAAAATTAATAATAAGCAATTGAAGAATAATCTGTTATATTTTTTATTTCGAACCAGAAATATTCCACCTTAAATTATAAATGACTTCACAGAGAAGGAAATAAAATATTCCCTCTTCTCCTATTTATTTATTACATATTTACAAACTGTATTAAATCACACTTAAAAAGATGTTATATATATTATAAATTTATATATTTTGGAAATATTGTACACTACCAAATATTATTACAACGTCGCCTTAAAATGTAACAGAAATGCATTGAGTATGACACAAACTATAATTACAGTTCCCTGTGATAATTCAATACCGTTAAACAACCACGCAGCAAAAGTAAAGGCGCAAGGTAAGTGGAGTTTAAAATCATTAATAAAACTGTACGCCAAGTCTATGAATGTGCACGTGTTCATTTGACACCGGTGTAATTAACGTCGGCGAAATTTTAATGTCGCTTTTCGACCGTCTGCGTTATATCCGATAATTAATGTCCACGACAATTTAAGGTAACGCGCTGTGTCGGTTACGAGCGCCATCTTGGCCCGACGGTGGCGCCACACGCGCTTCTAACGCGTAGTTAGAGGACCAAAGAGAAATAAAGGGATTCTCGTTTCGTTTATCGTCAGAAGTTGCTTCGAAAATTACTTTTTTTCCAATTAAGGAGAACGTTAATGAGCAAAAGTTAAAATTGAATAGAGCAAATAAGTCAAAGATAATTTTGCACCTTACGTGTGCGTTAAAAATAGTGTTTTATTGTGGAATAGATTTCCTGGTGAGTTTAGCTATAAACGAAGTAATAATGTTTCACAGCATGAACTCTTATTTTAATACTTTTCGTTTCGAAAATTCTGAAGACTTTGTTATTTTAAATTCCTATAGGCAATTCCATCAAGAACTTCCATTATTTACAGTGTCATACTGCCTTTATTTTATAACTTGCAATGCAGATGCTAACGTAAGGGAACTATAAACTTGCTTTCTGTATTAGCCAAAGGCTTTTCGTATCCCTTCAGGTAAATACAAAATGGCGTTATTGCCTCCAACCGAAGTAGATTCTTCCTAAATTTCAAACCAATCGTGTAAAAATACGTTTTCGACTCTGTTTTTACCATCACAACTATAAACTCGTGCGAATTTTTAACAATGCAAGATCTCGGTATGCATTCGACACCTATCACCTGTCACATCTTCTAATAAATATCGCAAAACACGTGTTTAACCACTTGCGGTGGCAAGAAATTCACAGACGTGTGTGCCAGAACGGTCGAGTGTTTCTGTAACAATTTCCTAACGTGCATACCACGTCGTTGACGATTCTGTGACAAAAGCATTACGACGTGCGTGACACGTCTTTCCAGCGCAAGTGGTTAAAACGATATTCCACTAGCGTTTCATATTTAACTGCTATGCCATTTAATTACTGTTGTAGTAGAAACTAAATATTAAAATAAACTCTACATTCTAGCGATGTGAGGACGATCCCTTTCTCTACGTTTTGCCTTTTGTCAGCGCGTGTCTTTTGTCTGGAGACGTCTTTTGACCTGCGTGGCCCTAAACAAATAGGCCAGTTCTATCATCCGTTTAATAAACATCTATACAGCTTTTCCACCGTTTCCACTGGCTACTATTTCTTTGCATTATAACCCCTTAACAATTACAAATAAATAATCTATTTTAACTCACACACTCGCGATTCATAAAAGTATAAAAGTAATCGTGCAATATTGAGTTGGCACGTGATGCGTTTATGAAAATTGCCAGGATTCAATTAATCGGATGCAACAAATTCCACGAGAAGATAACGAGAAGAACGAGAGACAAACGAACTCGTCGGTGAGCAAAGATCACGAAAACGGGAGCCAACACGCACAAACGATAATCCTCGAGGAGGATGCATCACGCTCGACATAATTTCACTAGGTGGATGCAGCTCGAACAACCTATCCCGCAGTTTCTCGCTAACTTCTACGTACATGCTACCATTTCCGACCCACCACCGGAAACGACATAACCAACAGCCTCGGGGCATTCACGCGTTTAGCTTCCTACACCAACGAGCGCGCTGGAAATCATCCCCTTGTATCGCGCACACCTCGTCTGTCTTCAATCTTGCGTCGCATCCATAGGCAATGAACTAGAGCGATTAAAGCAACAGCCATGAATTCTCCTCGTTTAACTCTGTCGGCATCTTCGAGTGTTTATCGATCAAATTGCATACTCGTTTCTTCCAACTGAATCGTTAATTTTCGCTCGGGGCGAATCCTTAGGATGAGGGACTAGGAGAACGTGGACTGTGGTTTTTGGTTAGGCCTGGTTGCAAGAACAGGGTGGAATTTTATTCTCAGTGTTCCATTTTTGTAATGGAGTTAGGTAGTTTGAGACGAGAGTGATTGCAGTTAGTATAACAATTTAATAATTAATCCTTCGCACTCGACGATATTTTTGTCATGGAAAAACAGCAATTCCAAGACTTTCTGTTATGATATCTTTAGAATAGTAATTAAGAAATCGTATAACACGAATTTACACGTAGGATTATTTTACTTCAATGTTCCTTTAAATTTGATATATTACGTAACACCAATCCTTGGATCTCGATTGAATAGCAACCGAGGTACGCCTCTCGAGTGAAAAGGGTTAATAGAAGTGGTTGTGCTATAAATGAGTCGTTCACTGCACAAATCAATTAACTCCACTTTTTGGAAAATCTTAAATTTAAGTGTCAAAGCAATTGGTATAGTCATAACTTTTTATATTTATAATAACTTTCCCTGATAATTAAGATCAACACCATTCGGCATCTTCGAGTGTTTATCGATCAAATTGCATACTCGTTTCTTCCAACTGAATCGTTAATTTTCGCTCGGGGCGAATCCTTAGGATGAGGGACTAGGAGAACGTGGACTGTGGTTTTTGGTTAGGCCTGGTTGCAAGAACAGGGTGGAATTTTATTCTCAGTGTTCCATTTTTGTAATGGAGTTAGGTAGTTTGAGACGAGAGTGATTGCAGTTAGTATAACAATTTAATAATTAATCCTTCGCACTCGACGATATTTTTGTCATGGAAAAACAGCAATTCCAAGACTTTCTGTTATGATATCTTTAGAATAGTAATTAAGAAATCGTATAACACGAATTTACACGTAGGATTATTTTACTTCAATGTTCCTTTAAATTTGATATATTACGTAACACCAATCCTTGGATCTCGATTGAATAGCAACCGAGGTACGCCTCTCGAGTGAAAAGGGTTAATAGAAGTGGTTGTGCTATAAATGAGTCGTTCACTGCACAAATCAATTAACTCCACTTTTTGGAAAATCTTAAATTTAAGTGTCAAAGCAATTGGTATAGTCATAACTTTTTATATTTATAATAACTTTCCCTGATAATTAAGATCAACACCATTAAACGACAAAAATTTGTTGGCCACTGAATAATAAATAATTTATTTCAGAGGCCACTTTGATTAACTCCGTACTCTAATGTAAATCGTTGCAATAATGCAACTCAAATGCACTAGCGAGCCATGAATGACAACGGTGAATTTTTTAGTGCTGTCTTATCAGAATTTAAGTAAAATTTAGTAAAATTTAAATTTATTACTATTTTTACTTGCCAAATCGATTAACTCTTTCAGTAACGTAAAAATGGTAACATTACTAACGATTACCTTTTGGCTATTTTTTCTTATGAATTTTATATACCGTTAGATGAAAGTTACATTTGTATTTATGCATTCTACGATATTTATTTCGATTTAAATTATAAAGGGAATTTTGAAAAACAATATACATTATTTCATTGCATTTCTCCACTTTCTGTTTCATGGAGTTAATCAATTTGTGCAGTGAACGGCTCAAATATCAGTGAGTGCTATGTGATATATATATATGCGTATGTGTTGAACTTAAGGGTTTTGATTTGGAACATAGGTGTTAGAATACTTGGAATTTTATTGTTTCAAAATGATTGAAATTTTATATTTTTAGAATACTAGGATCTTCATTTTTTCATGTTACTTTCAATTTTGTTTCATAAATGGAATTTTATTCATTTTTTTTTTTAATACTTTGGATTGTATTCTTTTAGGATCCTTGAAATTTCGTTTCATAATTGGCATATATATTATTTGGGAGGCTTCGAATTTCATTTCGTAACTAAAATACCAATATAACATCGCAATCTCCTAGTGACCTTGAACGAGGGATCATACATAATTAATCATACCACGTGCTAAAGTGATCCCACGTACCTATAGAATTCTCTCCACGTTATAATCCCAACGAGCATTCATCACCCGACATTCTGCCTATCCTTTTCGACTGCCAAACACGAAATCCATTCCATTTTCTGTCCCTCGATAGAAATTCGATATTCTGCAGGTTTTGCAAACACATTTTGCACATATTGTTCGAAAAGATCTCTGTTTGGGAACTTGTCCTCCGGCATGGGCAATAAAGTCCAGCAGACAGCCAAGCCTGTATGTTTATCGAGCAAACGTAAAACACAGAGAAGTTTTGGATAGGCTAGGATCCTGTCCGAGTGGATTTAAGTTGTTGGAAAAACAGTTTTTGCCCAGAGCAGCTGAGCCTTTGGTTTATGTTTGAATACGCTAGCGTCAGCAACGACAGAAGATTGAACGTCTCTGTTATCCTGTACGTCGAATTCCTGGCTAAATGTATTGACTTACCACCGACAAAAAGCTGACAATTCGTCTGTGCCTCGAAACGATCGATAAAACCTTGCTACGAAGGTCACTCGCTTCTGGATATTGCCTCGATCGCTCTGCTACGCTGGCGAGGCGTTAGGGCGCCATTTTGAAATTCGCTTGGAGGGGTGTGCTAACTGACGAACACTTTCGATGAATTGGAAGAAGGTTGTTAACACTAGAACTATCGACCTTTAATTCCTAACCTAACGATTTAAGTTCACTCGTTTCTATTGCTTCGATTGCGTTGTTACGCTGGCGAGGCATTAGGCCGCCATCTTGAAGTTCGGGAGATTCCTTCCCGAAAGGGCGGGAGATTCGAATCTTTAATAATTATGGTATCATAATATCAAAGGAAATAGATATTTGCTATGTTTGAAAACAGTATTTAATAATAAGTAATATTATGAATAGGAAAAGCATACAAATCTTTATCGATTGATGGATATTAATATTCGTCACGTACGATCGATCTTCATGAGAAATATCAAGAGAAGAGATTGTGAGTGTGTTATAATGCAATATCTTACGAAGAACTCAACAATTGCATTTATGGTTGAATATACATGTAATAACTACTTACTATTTCCTTATTATTAATATACCTATTATTAGTACACCAATTATACACCTATAATTAAACGTTTTATGTAAGTACAAAATTTAATATTTCTCGAAATTTAATAATTTCACGATTAATATACCATACATAATTGAGAATGATAATTGCAAAGGAAATACAATTATATTGGAAATCAATGCAAAACAACGAAATCAATTACATTATCAAATTACTTTGTAATTAATTTGTATTCTGTCAGTGTCTGTAATACCTTTTGTACATGCATGTACATGTCTGTAATACACAAGATTTCATGGAGCAATTTCAATTGAAAATTGTTCAAAATACAGCTTGATTACCAAGTACTATCAATAATTATATTTCAAACAAATTCATGTGTGATGAAATACTCATATGTTACAGAATAGACAAATATTACGAGTCATTAGATTCTAACAGGAATAATGAAATATACTGTAATTTAATTAACCAAAATATAAATACATAAATAAAAACAAATACGAATAAAATAACTAAAATAACTAATAACAAAAATACGAACGTAAATATGAAATAAATGTTTAAATATAAATAGTTTTTATATTTATAAATATTAAGTAAGTAAATAATAAATAAATAATATATAAATAATAGTAAATAATAAATTTAAACATTTCCAGTTTTAAATGAGTAATTAGTGTTCCAAGAATTAAATATATGGATAGCCAAGATAATAAATTACAAGTATAAGGATTATCCATTTCCTGTTCTACTCTTCTTCACAGATGATTAATTGCAGGTGTTGCAACGTACCTTGAGCACGAACCTTGGTACGTCTATACAAAATGCATAAATTTATGCGCACGAAATTACCCACGAATCACGTGTTGCTCGTCGAAACTCTCCCAACCATCCTCCCAATCCCTCTGTTTCTCCTTTTTCGAGGGATATTCACGTAGCTATAGCAGCCACCATTGCGTGAAAATTAATGGGTGAATACAGCAATGTAAAATAATTAACGAAATTAATAGTAGCCTGTTTACGTATAATAACCCATACTGAGGTTCCCTAAGGAACGCTTGATTGCATATTGCAGCAGCTTAACTGAGTCTTCATAAGGTTCATTTACATTGTTGTTGTCTCGCGAGGAATTTTGTACAGGTAGTTTAACTTATGAAGTCATCGGAATAGTATCATTTATCTATTATTAATTAAAAGAATTTAAATTGGCTTTTATATGGTTTCTACGAATTTACGTATAAAAAAATTTATTTATATCAAATTACGTAAGCCCTAAAATCATTTAATTTTTGTTTGAATCATTTTTCAGTATCGTCAATAGTTTTGAAGATATTCGATTGAATCGATTTAAATTGGACACCCTATATAAATTTACACCTCCTAAATATGAAATTACTCTATAATTTATAAAAGTAATTGCACTATAATCATCTAATCTTGTGAAACATTTTTCAATACTACCAATAGTTTTCAAGATATTTAAGTGACTCTATTTAAATGGATCACCCTATATACATTCACTTATTCTAAACATGAAATTGCTCTATAATTTACAATAATAATTATATTATAATCACCTAATCTTGTGAAACATTTTTCAATACTACCAATAGTTTTCAAGATATTCAACTGACTCTATTTAAATGGGACACCGTATATACATTTACTTATTCTAAACATGAAATTATTCTATAATCTACAAAAGTATCTGTACTATAATTATCTAACTTTGTAGTTAGATATATGTTGCAATAGTTGTCTAGATATTCGACTAAATTGATCAAAACAGGACACCCTGTATATATTTATTTTTCCCAAACATGAAGCTATCCTATAATTCACAAAAGGACTATGCTACAACCATCTAAATTTTATTACATACACTTTTCAAGATTACCACTATTATTTAATATAATATTTAAGATTACATTCATTTAAATGAGACACCCGATATACATTCATTTCTCCCAAACATAAAGCAACTCTATAAACTACAAAAGTAGTCGCACTATAATCGTTTAACATTTTGAAATAGTTTTCAATCCGAACAATTGTTCTCAAGATATTCGTCTGATTCCATTTAAATAGGTCACCCTATATAAATTCATTTCTTCTAAACACAAAACTACCATGTAATCTACAAAAGTAATTCTATAATTACTAGTAATCCTAAAACATTTTGGAACATTTTCCAATATCATCGATAGCTGTCTATATAATCAACTGAATTGATCGAAATAGGACACCCTGTACATATTCCTATTTCCCAAATCATAAAGCTACTCTACGAGCCACAAGAATGACAATAATATCGGTAAAAAATCAAAGAATTGAATACAATTTTCATTTCCGATCTTTACCCCTTCTTCGAATTAAAGTTACCAATTCACCATAGCCCAGCACCATCGATAGTCCCACCATCAGCCAATACTCGAATCCAGCAGCAAGGACCACGAACAAGTCCGTGGCGCACGAAGAAGGCCTCTCGCAATAATTACCGCGGTTCCGGAGGAAATTATGCTCCGAAGCGAAATGGCCGTGCCGGCGCTAATATCGTAATACAGTGGCGCATAATTAACGAAATTAATATTGGCTGTGCCAAGGTTAGCCAGCTGGCGTATTGTGGTTCACCGCGGTGGAACGCGAGCCAGGGGTCAGCGAACTATCAAAGTTACTCTTATGAACAGCGCCAATGCGCGAATGTTCACGTTGTCCGGCCAATTTCGTTAAATCAACCTCTAACAGGTTCGATGAACCATAGTGTTCAATTCTATGACCACTTCTGCTCGATTAGACCGACCTGGATGTGGTTTATTTGCAACATTGCTGCAAACTGAGAGAACGAGAAGCTGGTACTCTTACCGATTCGTGAGGTATCAGGCTTCCAGCATGGAAAATGTTCCTTTTGGTGATTAATCTTGAGGTTCAAGGTAAACAAAAATAATTTCTCGTTTACTTTCTATGTTTGGAATGCTAGGGTTTGAGAGTGAATGCAGAGGAACACTTGGGCCTATCTAGCTGATGAGGCAATAAACCTAGGCAATAAACAGCAACCTAGGATGCAAGCCGAGTGTTTTGAGTGACGTCTGAAGTACACGTGGAAGGAAGAGTGACTGCGTGCAAGGATCGGACACTCATGATTGTATCGAATGCAAGTGAAGAGTGAAAGGTGTCCTGAGAGTTTAGGGTACGTGACCCATGGAGAACGAGGCTATGAGAAATGCATGATTGAGGAAGAGAGCATGGGTATGAAAGAAGACAGAGGGCCAGGTTTAACACTAGAACTACTGATCTTTAATAGGTACCTAACTATAACGTGCACAGATTATAGTAATTTCAGCGGTACGATGAATATGGAGTGAATATATTGATTACAGTTCTTTCTTAATACGAGTAGATACCGATTTTATTCTTAAAGCACATTCTTAAAGCAGGTGTTCAGTGATTGCAAAAAGGAAAATTCTGGGACCAGTCATTTTGACTGGGTTGGTAGTTCTAGTGTTAAATGAGGGTGCAAGGGCTGACCTAAGACAGTCCTGTTGCATCCCGAGCACTGCAACTCGCACAGAGGGAGTTTCGCGTGGTTGTAAGGCCCGTATACGCAGATAGAGCAATGCCACTGGGATGCAGACTACTCTAAATTAATAGAACTAAACCTGGTTATGGTTGAACTCACACATCGACTCTTCTTCAAACACCGCAAAGGACTTGTTGCAGCTCTAGGACTGTAATGTCCTAGGTCAAGTGGAGAACTCTTTATACCCTTATTCTCAGCATCCCTTGCTTTGTATACACTCATCGTCACCTAGTCAGCACTTGGGTAAACCTTAGCAAGGACCAATATATCACTCATAAAACGATAGGCATAAGGCCTAAATTGTTTAAACATCCACCACCACCGAAAGACGTCGAAGCTAACACACACCCCCAATATCATTCACTACTAATAGGAAGACACACACTCATCTGTTACATTTCACACCAACCAATCAGTAGATAGACAAAACTTATAAAACCACCGAGACAGCAGTCATGAGACACTTCTCCTAAAAATCTCACGGAAGTAGGATAAGCATCACGACCAGATCATCAGCCAGGACCCACCAGTTGCATGAGTTGCACAATCATGGTTCAGTTATTAGTCTAGTCTCTTAGATTGTAATTTACTCATAAGCCTCTTTTATTTCGTAACAAATAAATATATTGGAATAAACCAACATCTATTATTCTCTATATTTGCCAATCAAAAGCATCCCTACATGGATACGGTGCAGGTTGACAATGAGTTCGCTAGTTGGATGTCTCCACTGATCACTGCGTTTAATCCTATGACCACTTCTATTCGGTCAGACCAATTTGGAAGTTTACACGTGAGAGCTAGGTTTCAAAGAGGAATTTTCCTTTTGACGATTAATTCCTTTGATTCGCATGTTTAAAGCGAGTTCAGGGTTGCGTGTTCCTGTCAGCTTACAGAGGTCTGAGGTATGCAGAACGAATTTTCCGTTTGCTTGGTTAGGATAGAGGCTAAGTTTGCGAGTGTCTTTTGCGGTGTACGAGTGTTGGGATTGCTGTGAAGAATCGAAGTGAAATTAACCCCTATTACTCTGTCAATTACTACCTTCAATCCTATGATTACCTCTATTTAATTAGACAAATCTGGAACTTTATATACGTATTTCTGACGTGGAAGAGACCCAGAGAAATGTGTACCCTTGTGAGTTTGAGGAGTGTCAGGTTCCAAGGAGAAATTTCCGTTTGATGACTGATTCCCTTGATTTGTACACTTGGGATAAATCGAGAGGTATGTACTGTGCTTCCACGAGAAGAAGGCATAGCGTGTTTACATACTGTTGAAATACGCTGACAGTCCTATGATCACAGACAGTGACCGTTATTGACTGAAGACGGTGACGAAGATCAATGATGGGTCCTAGTGAGACCAAGTGAAGCAAAATAATGGCAGCATTGGCGTAGTCTTTCAATCGAAATGTTAGCTTTCTGTTCCTTAATAACCAATATTTCGATTGAAAGACTATGCCAATCTTACCATTATTTTGTCCCATGCTGATGTAAACACACTCTACTGTGCCTTCTTCTCGTGAAGGCATAGTACTTTTGCCAAGGTGTGCAATTTGGGATTCGCAAATTAGTAGGAATTTTCTATTTGACTTCAGTGTCTTCACTGACTAGAGCTCAGTGTTTTCACTGACTTTCAGATACCTGTGTTTTGATTGTACATACAGCAGTGCCCACTTTAGCAACCCAAGTTTGCCCACTTTAGCGTCTATTGCAATCCATAATCCTTGAAAATGAAAAACCTTGACACCGATCTCTTTCGATCCTTTCGAATACTCGCAATTCATCCCCTTTCCTTTCTTCATCTGAATTCGAGGATGCCACCTCCCCACATAAGCGTCCATAGCCTGGACGCTAAAGTGGGCACTGCTGTACACCTGTTCTCAGTAAACTTTAGATTTGGGTTCAAGATCAGTACAATCGATTGACCTAGACAGTATCCTGATTTATCAGAAAGCATGTAAATGTAGAATATTTCGATACTAATGGATGTAGTCATAAAAGAAAGAATAGTTTTGGTTAAGTGAGTGCATGAGAACACTTAGGCTGTTCTATGAAAACAAGTGACACTAAACAGGAGATTGTTTGAAAGACTGTGGATGAGGTATAAGAGAGGATCAAGTGGAAGGAGTATTTATGGAATTAGAATGCTGGTGTCGCTAGTACAGTCAGTCAGTGTTCAGTTTAATGTTGGTCAGTGTTGGTCAGCGTCAGTTTAGAGAGTCAGTGTTTAGTTTTGTTTGAAACAGTGTGCTAGAAATAATGTCAGGGTTGTGTATAGTGACAGCTCACCCTTTTGACTTCCAAATATATCATAATTTACTAATCAGAAACCCTGTGTGAGTGATATTTATGTGCTCTCCTAACCTCCATCCTCTACATAGATATCTCGAAAAATATTAGTGGCACAGAGAAATCTTTCACATATGACATCTATACTAATTTAACCTAGTGACAGCCCTGAAAACTGTCATGCTTAAATTTTTGAATGTAAATCCATATTTTTCCTTGATAATAATACATTTTAAATTAATTTTTCAGTTCATTAATTTCGCCAGAAGCATCTGTGTATTTTTATTAATTGCTAAAGCATCCTAACTTCCAACTCCAATCTCCATCCTCTATATAAATATCTCAGGAAATATTATTAAGACAGAAAAATCTTTCACATATGACATCTACATTCATCTGACCTAGTGACAGTCCTGAAAACTGTCATGTTTAAATTTTTGAACGTAAACCCACATTTTTCCTTAATATTAAAACGTTCTTAATTAATTTCTTAATTCATCAATTTCACCAAAAACGTCAGTGTATCATTATTAATTGCTAAAGCAATCGTCTTGGCAGGGTCTGACAGCTGTGATATTAAAAATATTATTTAATTACAATGGTAGAACGATCTTACTCCGATCAAATTCCCCGGGGCAATGTCAGACTCCGATTCATCTCTCAGATATAACGAAACGAGTCCACGAGGCAGAAACGAACTAGATTCGCGAGTTTGATGCAATGTCCCCGGCAGACTGCCTTCAGATTCTATCGCGCAAAGCGTCTGGTTGATCGTATAGCGAGCAAAACGTCCAAACTAGTTTACAAGTAAATTACTTGCAAGCACAGAGAGGATGGCACCGATGTTCGGGACTTTAAGACATAATAGAGGAAACCTGGGCATACCTGGAATTAAAGCAAGGACATCCCTATGGCTGTCCAGGGAGGTTAATTCTTGGTCTTGTCTAGCTGGCCCTGCACAGGTGTCCTACAATTACAGCACGTCGTGTTCTCTTTGCCTCGCCAAGTTTACTGCCGTTTCTATACTTGCTACCAATTACACAGTCTGCATCGTGCATTAAGTGGAAACACGAGGATATGTCTGATCATAGTATGACAGTTTGTTAATAACAATGAGGAATAGAACCGAAGATATCGTTTGGCAACTATCGTCCTATTTATTCTAATTTTTATTCGATTTTATTTTTTAATTTAATTCGTTAATTCGCTAATTAGTTTGGGTATATTTATTTATTTTCTAAGGCCAGTTACTGTTTTTGTTACTCATTAATAGATCCAAAATTTTTAATTATAATAGAGGTAATAATTTAGTCTAGCTTTCATTTAATTTAAATGGCAATTTAATTAATTTCTACCTACTTTTAATATTTTTGATAATAATATTCTAATAATAATTTTCTTTTAAATGGTACTTTAATTAGTTAACAACACGATCGTTTCTAAGTACACTGATCATTTAAAAAATGATCCACTGTGTTTGATAATTTCTTTTTCTTATTTTATTAATTTACTAGTTTGGCAAATTAACGAGTAATTTACCCAACTATGTAAATTAATAATTACTTACATTTAATTAATCATTAATACCAATTGATATTTTGATTATCAATTAATTATTATTAATTAATTTAATTTAAACTGATTTATTATCTATTATTAAATATTAATTTATTATTTAATTAAAATTAATTAGTTATCAATTAATCTGCCAATTTCTTTTATTTTTACTCGATTATAGATAGTATAGTAATTTTGATATTAATTGAATTTATATACTAGCTTAATTAATTTAACTGCCATTTCAAAATAATGAATAATTTTTGAGTACCAAAAATACAGACAATAACTAGAAAAGAATTTATTGTGAATCCCTTTATGGAAGAAAAATAATTTCAATTTGCGGATTCAATCTGTTTCTCCAGCTGTTCTATGATTAAGTATCGTCTAATACGTCGCTTCGGGCAAATATACGAAATGGTCAGTCTGATTACATCACCATATTACCTGAAAGGAACCTTGCCAGGCTATCAGCATAGAGATTCTAGTTTAATGCATCGTGTATATATTCTCACTTGAGCGTGTGTCTATGACCAAGTTAGGAGTCGGTGGGGCCACCTAGGTTTATGATGGCTGCTCAACGACCGAAGTTCGTCGAACGTATCAAAGAGAAAAGGCAATAACACGATGGTTCCCAGGTGCACTGATCATTTGAGAAACTGTCAAACAGTCAAACAGCCAGTCTAAGACCACTTTCAAATATTCTATGTCACGTCAGAACCTGAATGACAGAGCTTCTGAGGATCTCAGTGCTGTTACTCCTAAAAGACCAAGAATGAACGTGTATACAGACTCTTTGGTAATATTATCTTGTCTAATGAGAGATCATATCAACCGAACCACCAAACGCCAATTTAGATGAAAATTTATAAAATTCCTGGAATTCGTCTCTATCTACCATCATCCAAGTTAGGGGAGTGAGAAAGACCTCAAAATAAAGGTTATGAAACACATTTTTGGCCACGAATTTGACTGAATAAACTGAATATTACGGTACCTATTTTATTTTATAATTACTTTTTGATTATAATTTTTATAATTATTTCATTTTATGGTAATTTGTGAGAGAGATTTTGTGAAATAGTATGATCATTTTGGGTAGACAAGCGATTTAGAAGAGAAATTTACTGTGTCAATCTCTTTGTATCTAATCCTAAAGATAATCAGGAGGCTCCACACCTAAACAAAACCGTTTATCTCGAGCAATTAATCGCAACAACGTTCTACTTAATCAACAACAACACTTTGCATTTACCTTGCGAAGTATCCTAACATTTCCGTTTCGGGATCTGACCATGTGAGATAGCGAGATTCAAATGTGAGGTCATCAGAGTCTATTTCAGCTGTTATTGTTTTGAAAGGTAGCAGCAACTTAGGAAAGCAGCAGCTACTTATTTTATTTTTATCTTTCATATAAAGGATTCTTGTTTTATTCCTTTAAAGGATAAATAATTTCTTAAAAAATTATATTTATTCATGAAATTGCAATTTTTTTAAATTTGCAGAAAGTGGTAATTTTTGTTAATAGTTTAAGTGGAGATCTGCTAATTAGTAGGAAAGTTTAGATTTTAAATTTAAAGTGCGATATTCTACTATTATTCGAAAAGTTTTGATTTTAAATATAAGGTGAAATTTTCCAAACTCGATGACTAATGACAGATGTTCTAAAGCAAATTTATGGTTAAATCACCATTCGAAGCTTGCAAATAGTGGAAATTTTTGTTATGTTCATAACATAAATACTACTATTTAAAACATTTTAACCAGTCAGTGGTTCGTACATAAAATCAATAAGCAGTGAATAAAATTAAATTACAATTTCAAAACAAATTTGATATACATATATGAAAGCTTAAAACAATAAAAATAAAATTTTCTAAAGTATTAATCGGCCTGTAAGTGGATAACTAAAAAAAATTGAATAAATAAATGAACTTAAAATAGTAAAATTATATACAAATTTTAGAATAATTATAGCCAAAAATCGCGAGAATCGATCGAAATTTAGAAAAAATAGGAGATGAAAGTCAAACGACGCAATAAACTTTCGCGGCCTGGCACATTCGACACTATAGTTCATAACCAATCCGTTAAAATCAGGAAAAAACCGGCAAACTAATTAAAACACACATCACTGGACGTAATTAGATTGGAAAATCGTGAAAATCTGAAGAAATTCGGAAAATATAAGCCATGAAAGTCAAACGACGCAGAAACTTTTCGCGGCCTGTCACATTCGGCACTATCTTTCATAAACGATCGGTCAAAATCGGGAAAAAACCAGCAAACTATTTAAAACACAGATCACTCCACGTAATTAGATTAGAAAATCGTGAAAATCTGAAGAAATTCGGAAAATATAAACCATGAAAGTCAAACGACGCAGAAACTTTTCGCGGCCTGTCACATTCGGCACTATCTTTCAAAAACGATCGGCTAAAATCGGAGAAAAAACTGCAAACTAATTAAAACACAGAGCAATGCACGCAACTAGATTGGAAAATCGTGAAAATCTGAAGAGATTCGGAAGATATAAGCGATGAAAGTCAAATGACGCAAAAACTTTTCGCGGCCTGTCACATTCGCCACTATTTTTCATAAACGATAGTTCAAAATCGGGAAAAAACCAGCAAACTATTTAAAACACAGATCACTCCACGTAATTCGATTGGAAAATTGTGAAAATCTGAAGAAATTCGAAAAATATAAGCCATGAAATTCAAACGATGCAAAAACTTTTCGCGGCCTGACACATTCGACACTATAGCACATAACCAATCCGTTAAAATCAGGAAAAAACCGACAAACTAATTAAAACACACATCACTGGACGTAATTAGATTGGAAAATCGAGAAAATCTGAAGAAATTCGGAAAATATAAGCCACGAAAGTCAAACGCCGAAACGGATATCCGCGGTCTGTCACATTCGCTCCTATCTTTCATAAACGATCGGTTAAAATAGGAAAAAAGACGACAAACTAATTAAAACATAGAGCACTGCACGCAACTAGATTGGAAAATCGTGAAAATCTGAAGAGATTCAGAAGATATAAGCGATGAAAGTCAAATGACGCAAAAACTTTTCGCGGCCTGTCACATTCGGCACTAACTTTCATAAACAACCGGTTAAAATCAGGAAAAAACAGACAAACTATTTAAAACACAGATCACTCCACGTAATTCGATTGGAAAATCGTGAAAATCTGTAGAGATTCGGAAGATATAAGCGATGAAAGTCAAACGACGTAATAGATTCCCGCCGCCTGTCACATTCACTACTATCTTTCATAAACGATCGTTTAAAATAGGAAAAAAGACGACAAACTAATTAAAACACAAAGCAATGCACGCAACTAGATTGGAAAATCGTGAAAATCTGTAGAGATTCGGAAGATATAAGCGATGAAAGTCAAATGACGAGAAAACTTTCCGCGGCCTGTCACATTCGGCACTAACTTTCATAAACAACGGGTTAAAATCAGGAAAAAATCGGCAAACAATTTAAAACACAGATCACTCCACGTAATTCGATTCAAAAATCGTGAAAATCTGAAGAAATTCGAAAAATATAAGCCATGAAATTCAAACGACGCAAAAACTTTTCGCGGCCTGTCACATTCGCCACTATCTTTCATAAACGATAGATCAAAATAGGGAAAAAACCAGCAAAGTATTTAAAACACAGATCACTCTACGTAATTAGATCGGAAAATCGTGAAAATCTGAAGAAATTCGGAAAATATAAGCCACGAAAGTCAAACGACGCAAAAACTTTTCTCAGCCTTTCACATTCGCCACTATCTTTCATAAACGATCGGTCAAAATCGGGAAAAAACCAGCAAACTATTTAAAACACAGATCACTCCACGTAATTAGATTGGAAAATCGTGAAAATCTGAAGAAATTCGGAAAATATAAGCCATGAAAGTCAAACGACGCAAAAACTTTTCGCGGCCTGTCACATTCGCCACTATCTTTCATAAACCGTCCGACAAAATCGGGAAAAAGCCAGCAAACTAATTAAAACACAGATCACTCCACGTAATTAGATTGGAAAATCGTGAAAATCTGAAGAAATTCGGAAAATATAAGCCATGAAAGTCAAACGACGCAAAAACTTTTCGCGGACTGTCACATTCGGCACTATATTTCATAAACCGTCGGTCAAAATCGGGAAAAAACCAGCAAACTAATTAAAACACAGATCACTCCACGTAATTAGATTGGAAAATCGTGAAAATCTGAAGAAATTCGGAAAATGTAAACCATGAAAATCAAACGACGCAAAAACTTTTCGCGGTCTGTCACATTCGCCACTATCCTTCATAAACGATAGTTTAAAATCGGGAGAAAACCGGCAAACTAATTAAAACACAGATCACACCACGTAATTAAATTCGAAAATCTTGAAAATGTGAAGAAATTCGGAAAATATAAGTGATGAAAGTCAAACGACGAAAGCGATTTTCGCGATCTGTCACATTCGGTACTATCTTTCATAAACGATCTGTTAAAATAGGAAAAAAGACGACAAACTAATTAAAACACAGGCCACTGCACGTAATGAAGTTCGAAAGTTGTGAAAATCTGAAGAGATTTGAAAAATATAAGCGACGAAAATCAAACAATGAAACTGATTTCCGCGACCTTTCTATTCGGCACTATCTTTCATACATAATCGGTCGAAATGGGGAAAAAACCGGCAAACTAATTAAAGCAGTCTATTCCACACAAGTAGGGCCGAAAATCAGCAGCGGCAATCGAGATTTAGAAAATATAAACGAAGAAATTGAAAACTATGCAATAACTTTTCGCGATTTTACCCTA
Organism: Eufriesea mexicana; assembly: GCF_001483705.2. NCBI lineage: Eukaryota > Metazoa > Arthropoda > Insecta > Hymenoptera > Apidae > Eufriesea > Eufriesea mexicana. The sequence continues at coordinate 390,842 of NW_016909379.1, read as the reverse complement.
TCAAAATTGAAGGAGAATTGACAAAACAATTAAAGGCAGGTACGTCAATGTCTAAGAAAAGTCGGTAATGTGTTAAAAGTATTATGATGGCTAAGTACTGTATTGGAATATATGCCTAAGGTATAGGAACAGATAGACACCGGATCGGAGATGTTGCTTTGTAAACCGACGAGGCTCAACTGACGGTTTGTGTAACGGTTTTAGATGACGGTTATAACGGTTTCTTTTTTGTCGCTACCACGTGATCGAACTCTCTAGAAAAATCCTTGGACTTCGCACTTCCCTTCGCTCGACAACCACTTACACGCGCCTATGGATATGTGTATATATATGTAGCAAGCCAACTATTACCCCTTACCTAACGGTTTAAGATTCGCTGGCACGTGCCACACTCAACAGCGAATTTACACAGTCTCACGTCGAGCGATATCGTCCTAATGCGGGGAAGAATACATGCAACGAGTTTCAACTTGCCTGGGTAGAAAAACATCGACGCGTATTTATGGTAACCGATCGAATTTCATGCGAAAGCGGCGAGAAATAACGCTCGACTGAGTCGAGGAAACGTCGTCGAAGATTAAACTTGAGCCTGATCAGTGATGTTTACATTCGACCCTATGGCTAGGTATCGATATATTTCTTAATATTACATCATATTGCCATAAATTCTGTTTGTGTACAATAATTTAGTTTCTAGTATGTTCTTTTATAATACTGCAATGAATTATTTTTTATTAAAAACGTCTCTACTATAACTGTTGTATACTTTTACTGTAAATAAACACTTCATTTTACCATCACGCTCGCGATCCTTAATATTACAAAACCAATCACGCATTATTAATTTGGCACGTGATAAACATTCTTGAAAATCGAAGAGATTTTATACATAGAGCGCTACATAATGTATGCACTGTATGCCACTTTAAATCAAATAATATTGAGTATAGATAGCCCTCCTACAACACGGCATCCTATAACACGATTTCACTATGACATGATTCATAAATTGCGGAAATCTTCCTACAACACAGCACCCTATAACACGGTTTCGCTTTAACACGATAAGAAAATTGCGAAAACCTTTGTACAGCACTGTACTTCTACATGAGCACTGACGATGAAGAAATTTGTTAAATTAAAATTGCGTTAAATTAAAATAATATTTTTGTTGTTTTTTTGTTTTGCGTTGTACATACATTTATATTTTGAATAAAAATTAAGTTGTCAATGTAGAATTTGAACAAAAAATTTATTTTTAGTACGTTTTCGGAACGTAACCCCCATTTTTGTATTGGCTCTGGGTCTCATACAACACGGTTTCACACAACACGGTATTTTCTAGGAACCTATCTACCGTGTTATAGGAGGGTTAGCTGTATTATAATTGGATATTTTTACGAAGTCTTCGTGTAGCATGATCAAAAGGGATTAAAACGGTATTAAAAGTGGCTTGAAAAATGTTTCCTCGTTAATTTTCTTGGGAGTTTTATTTCGTTTAAATCGGGAATTCTTTTACTTGCGAATTTAAAAGCTTAAAACTGCTGCGAGCGGATAGCTGCATCGTGGAAATTGTTTTTGAAGGATCTTTAATCTTCGTTTCAATATTCATAAGTCCTGGGGTGTGTATTTTTGAAAAATTGTGTAAGCTACGAAGAAGCATTGGTTTCCCGAGGGATTTCAGAAATATCAAGCTAACGAAACAAGATGTAAAATGAGAAAGCTTCATGGGAGAGCAAAGAAAATCGCTGAAAAATTACTCTGCTGAAACGTCGACGTTTTACAAGCCAACCCAGGACAAAATGAAAATTATCCCCCATAATATTCGCGAAATTAAAATCATAGTATTTCAATAATATCACTAACACCTCTTGTATTAAAATGACAAACAAAAATAATTATACTATTCATTCAAAAGTTAAATTTCAATTTGTTCTTTATCTAATTCTTTCTGTGCCCTTATATATTTTCTAATTACAAATTACCAAATACCAAAAGCAAGAATAAAATAAAAGAAACAATGATTATTAAGTAACTATTTATTCTAAAATTTAATTTCGCCTTCGATTCGCTTTTTATTATTTTTTTAAAAAGAATTTAATTCCTTCTAAATCCTTATATATTTTCTAATTAAAAATTACCAAACAACAATTGACAATAATTATTTTATTTAATCGAAAACCAAATTTCAACTATAATTCACATCCCTTATTTTCTTTAAAAGAAACTAATTTCTTCTAAATCTTTATACATTTTTTAATTACAAATTACCAAACAACAATTGACAACGAATAATTATTTTATTTAATCGAAAACCAAATTTTAATTATAATTCACATCCCTTATTTTTTTAAAAAGAAACTAGACTCTTTTAAACCTCTTTAAATATCTCAAAAAGATACTAAACTCTTCTAAAACCGTCGTATATTTTTTAATAACGAATTACCATATAACAAAAGCAACGATAATTTTCCGAAAAAATTAAAAATTCATCTCTCCATATTGCTCATTGTCGAACACAGGTTTTCCCCGAAAATGTGTGTAAAACGTTTGAAGCACTGTCGTAATGAACGTCTGCAATCTGGTCTGTAATAATGAGAGTGAAAATTATATTTCGACTCTCGTTAATACTCGAAATATCGAGCTGAGAGCTCGTACAGTTAGCTGGTTTCGACTGTTACATCACGGTTAAAAAATCGTAACGCTAAAAGTGCTCGTATGGAGCGCGCGTTGAGTACTCAACGATACTGCATTACTTTCTATGGCGATAATTCGCGCAAGCCACCCCAGCACGGCCGTAGACTCTGCAAATGGGGTGGAATTCGCGCGAGAATCGTAAACCGATACACGCTTCCCCCGTTCGCGATTTAAAATAATTACACATGTCGAGTAAATAGGGTATGCGAATTTCATCCACGGAGAACGGTAAATAAAAATCGGAGATGTAGGGAAACTGTGGCTTCCGTTTCCATTAAACGGCGTGTTTTAAAACAGAGTACATTAATAGCAGAGTAATTAGACTCGAGTGAAATAATCAAATATTTACTTTTTACCTGTAATTCGAAGAAACAGTGATATTAATAACGTTCTTTAATTATTTATTTATTTATTTCCTCGGTTAAGGGATGTTTTCTGTTCCTTCCTTTTTATTAGTAGTTTCTGGATGAACGAAGTATGAATCAGGCTCCAGGGAAGTGATTAGTCATTTATCTTTTACCTGGGATTTAAAGGAACTGTGTTATTATAACTTTCTTTGATTATTTATTTATTTATTTTATTGGTTAAGGGATTTTTCGTGTTCCTTCGTTTTTATTAGTATACCCTTTTAAACACTTATACATTTTTTAATTACAAATTACTAAACAATAAATGACAATAATTATTTTATTTAATTAAATTTAAACAAAAACCGAATTTCAACTGTAATTCACATCCCTCATTTTTTATTAATAAGTGTTATTAATAGCGTTCTTTAATTATTTATTTATTTATTTTCTTGGTTAAGGGATGTTTTCTATTCCTTCGTTTTCATTAGTAGTTTATGAATGGACAAAGAATGAGTCAGATTCCAGTAAAGTGATCACTCATTTACCTTTTGCCTGGGATTTAAAGGAACTGCGTTATTATAACTTCCTTTAATCATTTATTTATTTATTTTCTTGGTTAAGGGATTTTTCCTATACCTTCCTTTTTATTAGTAGTTTATGGATGGACACAGTATGAATCAGGTTCCAGTGAAGTGATCAAACGTTCAGCTGGTATCTGGAATTTAAAGGAACTGTGTTATTACAACTTTCTTTAATTATTTATTTATTTATTTATTTATTTTCTTGGTTAAGGGATGTTTTCTATTCCTCCCTTTTTATTAATAGTTTATGGATGAACAAAGTATGAGTCAGGCTCCAGTAAAGCGATCAAACATTTACCTTTTACCTGCGATTTAAAAAGACTGTGTTATTATAACGTTCTTTAATTATTTATTTATTTATTTTCTTGAATAAGGGATTTTTTGTTCCTCCGTTTTCATTAATAGTTTATGAATGAACAAGGTATGAGCCAGGCTCGAATGAAGTAGTCAAACTTTTTCCTTTTACTTGGAATCTGAATTATTAATAACGTTCTTTAATTATTCATTTATTTTCTTGGTTAAGGGATGTTTTTTGTTCCTTCCGTTTAATTAGTAATTTATGGATGAACAAAGTATGAGTCAGGCTCAAGTGAAGTGATGAAACATCTACCTTCTACCTGGAATTCAGAGAAACGATGTTGTCAGGAGATTCTTTATTTATTTATTTATTTATTTATTTATTTGGTTTCTTTCTTCTTGTTAGTAATTTATGGACGAGTAATTCGTGAGTTTCGCGATGAGTTTCGCAAGAATGACAGAATTCGTATGCAAAGGGAGTGGATACTGTTCAGAGAGACAGACACAGGGCGAGATAAGGCTATTCAGACCGAGTGCTTGAAATTATCGCGCGAACGAATGAGCTTCCAAATGAACATACCTGAATGCACTTGCAGGAATCTCTGCGTAGGATAAAAGAGACCGGGGGAAAAGATAAAGGAAGAATGCGAGGTAATGAAGAATCGTGAGAGTGAGCCGAGAGCCAGCAATTAAGAGCTAAGAGCCGAGAGTGAAGAATTCCGAATTGAGAGTCACGAGTCGTAAGAGTCTCTAGAAAGTTGCACGAGAGCTATTAAGGCGTGTTCTAAACTAACATCCCTCGACCGATTATACAATCCGCGTTTCATCTGTCCACACCTCGTCAAGCATGAGCAGACGTCACTATGACGTCAGGTGTTTCTTCCTCGAGAATTCACTCGATGCCAAAGTTAAATTCGCGTTGAAGACACTTGGTGAGTCTAGGATGAGAGAATGAGGGAACAATGCTGCTTCTGACGTCAGATATTTGAAGATCCAGGGCTGGCATATGTCTTGTGACTCTGGGTCTGAGACGATATTTGTCAGTTATGTCAACCTCGATGACAATTAATAGTGACATAGATGAAGACGATCTTAGTGGTTCAAGTTTCCTAGGTCAAGCAACGCTTTGTTATTTCTCATAAACCAAAATAAAGATATTTCGATTAGGCCCAAGAATCTTGTACAGTTAAGTGTTCAATGTGCACATTATGGCTAATACATCATCATAGGATAATTCCGAAGATTTAGGTCTTTTCTTAAATTAGAAAAATGATTAGAGGAATTTATGAAAGTACTGATGTTGTTAATTCTTGAAATACCGTTTTGACGGTATTATTCTCATCAGGAAGAAACACAAGAGAGAGAGGTTTGACAGACTTTAGCTGCGGGGACATTGGAGAAAAGGTAAGAACAGGCTATACAGAATTTGTATTGACGAGGAGCAAACGATGACACGCGTGACAGGGAAACGTGAAGAAACCAGAGGAGAAATGGGTAACTGAGAAGGCCTGACAGAAACGAAGAAGATGGAAAGAGGAAGATTGAAGAGGGCTGCAGAGGAGAAGGAAGGTGAGCGAAAAAAGAATAGAAATAGGGATAGGAATAGACCATCCAAGTTTAGACAATAAGGATGAAGTAAACAACGCAAAGAAGAGTGCCAATATTATCGAGATATTGCATAAATTGTGATAAGAATGACGTCAGTTTAGCTGTCATGCTGTATAACCGGAAGCCATCCTATGACGACCAGCCAAGGATTACGAGAAATAAATGGACAAACCTAACCCGATCTCCAGAAATTTTCAAAATGTAGATCAGCTGTCTCGACCTGTGGGACGTTGAATATTCCCAGGTAATGCTTGGTGTCAATCCTTGAAATACCGTTTCGGCGGTATTATTACTCATCAGGAAATACCATATTGCCGACCCCGTACCCTAGATAAAACACGATGACATCTTGATAGTTGGCCATCATATATGCCAAGTACCTGGAGCATTGGGCAATAATTCAGATCGTTTTTCCGTTTGCAACCCCTACCCTTGCACCTCAGATTCGGAAACTCCATCCAATAACAAGATACATACCCCTACCAAGGGTCTGTACAAATGCTAGACCTAGTAGCACGCAATATCCAGATTACTATACAATCCACTTACCATTCGTAGCCAAACACAATCTCCTCAAAGAGCCGCCCATCCCTAATCGCTGTCAATAACTGTGAATTTCGAAATGCTCAGAACTAAGCCTCAGAATTTTAATGCGTTTAATTTCTGTACAATCCTCGAGTGAAGCTAGATTGAACGCACCCTTTTTATCCAATAATCAAACTACGATAGAATAATCTAAGGAAGCTCTTCGTTCATCCCCACCACGGAGGCCCGATATTGAAGCTGTATTTTCCCATCATAAATCGCTTAAGTCGGTTAAAAAGCAGGCAAGACTCGAAGAACAGAGAGCACGTGCATCCAGGAATACTGAAAGATCCCTGATTTATCCGCATTTAAACGCGCGGTCGCCATTTTTCAACCCCTCGGATTCATCGCTGGCCCTTTATCCGGCCGAGCACAAAACACGCTGTGAGATTTAATAATTATCGGTATTCCGTCCACAAAATGGCGGAATGAAACGCGGCGTGGCTTCCTCCATTTATCCATCAGTTCTACCCCGTGGCTGATATCCAAATGAACCTCTTTCAGCGCGTCGAGGAATTCGAATCGGGCATCCATTTGGAATCCGCGGCCCATTCTACCGACGTTCAAGCGTCTCGGCTGAGAAAGGATATTTTTAAGCTCGTTTGTTATACAGATTAAACGGCGAAAACGAACGTCCTTGGCTTTTTCTTCCCATTCAGACGCGGATCCGTTCCTCGCGCGAGGAAGAGGGATGAAAGGGCCTCGCGGATTAGCGGCAGACGTCCTCGTCTGATGGCTCATCACCATCAGTGGAATTAAGACGAACGATCGGGGGCGAGGGGGTGGTTTTGGGATTCGATATGGACGCTGGGTTTAGCGTTAAACCCACTATAATCGGTCAAATGACCAGTACACGAGGAAATAAAATGAGAAAAATTTTGGGAGAATGAAGCACGAGGAAGTACTAAGAAATTTATACTTATTACTGAGAAATATATACTTTGTACTTATGTCAAACGAAAAATCGCGAAGATGAAGGAGTACAGGAAAAATGTTGACTCGAAATTTTTATTTAAAAATTTTGAAATGATCATTTGGGTCTTGGTGGATTAAAGGGATTATTTTTGATGTCATAGGAATTTAGGGAAACTCTTGCTAATTCGTTTATTTTTAAAATGATTGCAAATAACTCAGGATTTTTTATTATAGAGTTACTACAAAGGTGGAATTATTATAGAGAAAATTAATTTTCGTCATTATTCAAATAGAAATGTAATTATATGGTACTTGATTATTTTTATTATACGACTTTGTTTTAAAAATTATGGCAAGACCATTTAGGCCCTGGTGGGTTAAAGAGATTATCTTAAATGTCATAGGAATTTAGGGAAACTCTTGCTAATTCGTTTATTTTTAAAATGATTGCAAGTAACTCAGGATTTTTTATTATAGAGTTACTACAAAGGTGGAATTATTATAGAGAAAATTAATTTTCGTCATTATTTAAATAGAAATGTAATTATATGGTACTTGACTATTTTTATTATACGACTTTGTTTTAAAAATTATAGCAAGACCATTTAGGCCCTGGTGGGTTAAAGAGATTATCTTAAATGTCATAGGAATTTAGGGAAACTCTTGCTAATTCGTTTATTTTTAAAATGATTGCAAATAACTCAGAATTTTTTATTATAGAGTTACTACAAAGGTGGAATTATTATAGAAAAAATTAATTTTCATCATTATTTATGTAGAATTCTAATTATATTATATCGAGTTTATATTCATTCTAGCTCACTTCAAATTTACTATTAACACTAGAACTACCAACCCAGTGAAAATGACTGGTCCCAGAATTTTCCTTTTTGCAATCACCGAACACATGCGCCTGTTTTAAGAATAAAATTCTTATCAACTCATATTAAGAAAGAACTGTAATCAATATATTCACTCGTATTCATCGTATCGCTGAAATTACTATAATCTGTGCACATTATAGTAAGGTACCCATTAAAAATCGGTAGTTCCAGTGTTAAATTTAATATTCGTGTTTTCAACTTCTATGCACATTCGAACAAATATATTTATAATATTTTCGTTCCCCATAATAAACAATCAGTTTGCAATCAATATTCTTAAATCTTTTTGCAGTATTAATTACACGATTCCAAGACTCGCAAATCGTTCTATATTATTTTAAAATTTCATTTATTCATGTACATATTTCGTTTATTCAAAATTTACAACTCGACGATTCTCTTTCCCAGTTTCCGCGATAAATTCGTCACGCGACAGGAACATGGAGATTTTTCGGGGCAACGAGTTACAGACGATGTTCTCCACGAGAAACCGGGGGCACGTTGCCGATTTTTATTGCATTAATTAAACCGTATCGAACGGGCAACGAGCAACGCGACATCGCGCGATATAATGCTCGCTAATGAAGCTGCCGATAACGAAAAATGTATTTCGAGATACGGGGACGGTTAATTGGAAGATGTTCGCTGTTAATTTTTTAGCCGATGGAAATATTCGAGAGCCTCTCCGGATTACCGATAATCGAGCTGCTCGTTAACCCGAATTCAACCTGAATTTTGTCCACGGTCGTTCGTCACGTTTGGATTTCGACTTGAATTTCGATTTCCATTTGATTTTCCATTCGACTCTACGTATGGCACCCTCTGCGATTTTTAGCTCCCACGTGGTGGAAGCTGGGAAAACCTTTTTTGATTTCGTGTATTACACAGTGATGTATTATATATACGTTAATAGTAACAAAATTGTATAATAAGTCAAGAATAATTAACTATCGTATAGTTATATTTCTATTTAAATTAATGACGAGAATTAAATTTAAAATTAAATTGAACTAACGAAAGGGTCGTATAACGAAAATAGTCAAGTGCCATATGAAACTATAATACAATAGTCAAGTACCATATAATAGTAACTCTACTATTAAAAATCCTGAATAATTTACAATAATTTTAAGAATAAACGAATTAGCAAGAATTTCATCCAAAATAATCCCTTTAACCTACCAGGGACCAAATGATTTTTCTATAACTTTTAAAACGAAGTCGTATAACGAAAATGAGCAGGTACCATATAATTATATTTCTATCTAAATAATGACAAAAATTAGCAATAGTAGTAAATAATTGAATACTGCTATTACCATTACTAGTAATAATAGATAATTGATCATAATAAATATTTATATATGTAGATTGCAATTAATAGTAAATAACTGAATACTACTACGAATAATAAGCAATGATAATTCCAATATTCATCAAATTTTTGTCTAACTCAATTTGCACATTCTCAACACTCACAGCTATTATTTTGGAAGCTAGTATTTCATTTATTGAAAATTCAAGACTCAAACTATTCGAATATTTATATTATCTTTTACAAATTTATCTCGATAGAAAATTATGATCTCGAACACGTCTCCTGCAGCATCCATCAGCTCGATATTATTTTGACACGCAACACGTTGTAAATTTTACGTCACTTTTCGTCTCTCCTTTCCACGCTCGTTCTCTAAGAGGATTAAGGGATCACGATTACAATGCGTTGCAATGCTCTTTGTTCATTTTTCTCTTCGCCACAGCTTCGGATCGAGCACCGCGAAATTTTCCCCAGTTTTGATCGCGAAAATTCCCAGATGTGAAGCGAAAGGGCGATTACACGATTTCGCGTGATCGCGCTAACCCTTTCGAAGACCGGTTGCAAGAGGGATGTTACAGTCGAGCGTTCTCGAGGGAATTTAAGAGAGATTAACTCGGAGTGGACGCCAATGGCGAAGAACACCGGTTTTATTTCGTTTTCGAAAAAGTAATCAGCCAGTGGCAGATATAGAACCTTGCTGTACAGTTTTGATTTTTCTGTGTTGAGTTAGGGTGAAAGAAAAATTAAAGTTAAAATGGGTATCTAAATGTTATTGTATAATATTATTTATAAAAGTCTCTCTTTAAACCTAAATTTACGATTGGGAATTAGAAATATTTATTTATTAAAAACTATGAATATTTATGCACTATTAATATGTAAGGAGATGGATACCAATACCCGAAGAATATGCAAATTCGCACAAACTATGCATAAAAATATATTATATACCTAAAATCAACATTGACCATGTATATGTTATCTGACTCGCGAAGTGAAACACGACAAAAATGCTTTTCAGCTTTTTCAGCTTCTTTTCGCCATCGACTAGTTGGCTTTCGGTACATATATCCTCTCATTTGTTTATTCATCTTGGCACCTAGGAAAATTAATTTCAATACACTCGATGTCTATTTATTATTATTATTATTATATATAAATATATAAATATTTACGACGAACAACATGCAGTATGTACCTGAACATATTTTCAACTATAAATACACAAGACACATGTACCATACGAAAATTGTAAAGAAAAGAAATACATTTTTAAAATCCCCTAATTAATAAACATATTTCAATTTAGATTTTGTCGCTGGACCTTGTATTTTCTTAAAATATTCGTTCGTTATGCAGTTCTAAACAGAGATATGATTCAACTGAAGCTCCGTTCCTTAAGTTCAGACGCCATCTTGATCACACGCGCCATCTCGTTACTCTTCCCCGAACTGCAACCGAAATTCCACGCAATAGATCTCTCGCAATCCAACAATTTCTCTCCGCCAGTATCCTCGTTCAACAAAAGCAACGAAAGCAAATTCTGGACTCAAAGAACGAACAAAACGAAACTAATAAAGCGAGAACTAATAGATTCGACTCGTGAAGTTCGACGGAAAAAATGGCGGATAAACCGCGAGCACGTTTCCTGGAATGAAACTGGATTCGAGCATGAAGTGGAAAGGGACGGATTCTCGTTCATAAATAAATATAAACCGCGGCGGAGCTGAGCTTAGAGCTTTCATAAAAATCGCGAAGTTGCCGGACACCTGGCCAAGCGTAAAGTGCTTTTTGACGAAGCGATCGTGGCTTTATCGCGGGCCATTAAACGGAATATTCCTTCCTGACCATCTCTCCTTCTCGCCCCCTTCTCTGTTTCTCTCTCCTTTTCTCTCCCCGTCGGAGTTGGCGATATAAAAAGGGCTGAACAGAGGAGGCGATGGGCGGTGGGCTGGTCGGTGTGCAGCCGGCAATCCTTAAATAACGCTCGCCCGTAAAGAGAGGACTCGTTAAACGCGACAGCTCGTAAATTGTTGCTCGCGAACAAGGTAGCATCGAAGTTTTTATTCAGTCCTGTATAAATGGAAGATGTATATCATCTATGGGTCTAAATAGAGGGGTACGTCGATCGCGAAACGAACGAGCGACTGGCGAATTTGTCTTTCGAAGACAGTCTCGGAGAATTGAAAGTAATTTAAGTTGGGAAAGGATTGCCTCGTGAAATTTGGAAATGGGAAAACTCGTTGTTTTATAATTCATTATTTTTCCTAGTATTGTGGGGGAGGAGAAAATTTTTTTATTAAGATTTTTTATTATTTGGTTTGGAAGGGTTGAAAGGGAAAACATATATGGTGTTTATTAGTTATATTTTTCTAAACATATTCTATTTTTTTAAACAAATTTCGGGGTTAGTAAGGTTTCCTAGCAGGTCTTACCTAATTAGAATAGGGACGCTTAAGTAGCACAGGAATTTGTATTTATAGGAATCGAGGGTTCACCGAGGACTTGCGAGAAACCTCGAACCTCCGTTTTCCATCTAGCGGTGAGAATATGAACTATAGTCACTATACACATTTTATAATGGAAACTGTAACTGTATAATTATAATTAATTACTGTGTTTTTTTTATTAATATTTTGATGAAAATTTTTGAATTTCGAAATAGAAAAATTTTTTCTATCCCATAAGCGCGTTATTATTTTTTTAATTATCGAAAGTGAGAAAAAATTTTCGATTCGACAGTATTATACTTCATATCGTCAAAGGGTAGGCCTGAAATAGAAAAGCAAAAGGAATCACGAAATTTTGAACGTCTAATATTCTTCAATTTTTAAAATAAAATTTGACCTGATTAAATCATTGGTCTAATTTTGACATACTTTGATTTCGTTCCGAATTTAAAAAATTCCACGAAACACCAAAAACTGGAACGCCTGAAAAATGTTCCGTGACATTCTGAATACGCGAAAAGCGACTGCAGCCCACGCTTAAAGTCCATTTTTGAAATTAAATTTTTTCATTCATCTTCGTTATGCTCGTTTCACCGTTCGTGTTTTATATTATTCCTACTTGTTATTCTCATTGCGCATCTTCGTGTTATCAATTTTAGTACTTTAACACCTAATTCTGGTCCATGAAAAGCCAATTATGAAAATAATAAGAAAAATAAGCTAACGTTTGAGAAATAAATATAAATAAATAAATTTGTCGGAAAATAAATTCATCCTTGTTGCAGTAAATTTTTGCAGACCACTATTACCGCGAAAATTATTCCCTTGAATTTTAAGTCTACTAATAACGCGTTCCTCGAAGACGAATTATGAGTTGAATCAATAATAGTGCGAGTGGCGTTAATAAATTATCGCGTTGCATGTCTCCCAAAACACAGCCTGAAACACGCGAGCCTAATTAATATTTTCGCATAGTGCTTTATTCGGGGGAGGGTATTAAACCTGTCAACACATACCATGGCACAAAATTGGTCTATAAAATGAAAGCTGTTGGCGTTTAATTTGATTCAATTTTAATTTCATTATTTTCCAGTTAATAAATTTCCAAGAATAAAACGTGGTCTCGAGTATTATTTCAAATTCCAAAATTGAGACTCAGATCTCAAATTCTGAATGATTTAATCTTCAAATTTTGGACTCTCGAGGTAAAATCAATAGTACCTTGGTAACTCTCGGAATTGTCAATTAATTCTTTGAATTTTTGATTTCACCTCGAGACATCCCAACTTTGTGGTTTACTTTATGGTGATTCTAACCTTACCTTAAAATCACCTCGTTATAATTTGTTCGTGTACGAGGAATTTTTCGAAACGAACATAATCAGTAGTATGAATCGAGCGCAACGAGACGTATGCAAGCACTGGCTGCTTATAATGAGTTTCGTTAATTACGCGCAAGCCTCTGGGGGATGAACCCACCCTAATTCCAGCCTCGTAGATCGATAAGGTCTTCTCTATCGGACGAAAATGAGACCTTGGCGAACGTTAACGAGAATTTTCAAGCTGAATCCTGATCTCTTTCATCCTGCATCTTCAACCCCCCGTTTTTAACCCCGCTGTTCATCCACCGGGTCATTCGTTCACTCGCTAACTCACTTGCGGTCTAATCGTCTCTCTGTTTCTCTCCTCGATCGATCCGATGCTTGATTACTCTTTAAAATCCTTTTTCCACTTTGATTCGAAGCCTTGATTCCACTTCTCCGTGCTCTTTGCCACCCATTACCAATGCCTTTTGCTTCAACTTCACGCGTTCGGTACACGACAGGTGCTAATTCGGGCACCGGTGAGATTTTTGAGAAAATAAAATATTTTCGAATAAGGTATTACACGACTTTTCTGTGGTTATTTCGAATTTTTAAAATAATTTCGAATTGTGTATTGAAAAATTATTTTTATATAGAATATCAAACGATTTTTCCGGTAATGGTAATATTTGATTAATTGTTAAGAAATTATTGTAAAATATTTTCTAATGGGGTGTTAGAGGATTGAATAAAATATTTCACAATTTTTTTTTTCGATTATTACATTTTTTAAGTTAATGGAGTATTTTGTATTCGCATGGATCATTACTTGGAACCACTAATTGCTACTATCGTGTTATAATTAATCAGAATAAGGATATTTTGGAAAATAAAATATTTTCAAATAAGGTATTACATTTACATTACATTTCTTGTGATTATTTCGAATTTTTTAAATATTTTCGAATTGTGTATTCAAAAATTATTTTTATGTAGAATATTCTACGATTTTTTCGGTAATGGTAATATTTTTTTAAGAAATTATTGTGGAATATTTTCAAATGGGATGTTAGAGGATTGAATAAAATATTTGACAATTTTTTTTTCGATTACCATATTTTTTTAGTTAATGGAGTATTTTTTATTCGTGTTGTTCGCGACTTGGGACCCTAATTATCGCTGTCCTGTTATAATAAATCAGAATGATATTATTATTTATTATTTCATATTTTTAATTATTCCACATTTTTGAAATACACGAGATTTCCTATTTTCCACATTTTTCGGATAAAATAACAGCACGGGGGGTGGGGGTTTTGGTATGGAATACATAATTGGAAGGAAGCGCGACACAAAATTGAAGTAAAATTGAAGTGAAATCGTAAATCAGACCGAAATTACATACCCCCGTATTGCATTAATTATTGTTCAATTCCCAATGATAATTGCGACATCTAACGACTACCATTTCGCGTTTGTAAATTATTTTTATGCTATTAATCGGGCTGCTGGCCGACGTTAATTGCGAGCGAATTAGCTTAATTACGGTGAAATATCATGGAAAGGACGCAGAGTTTTATGAAGTTGTTAATAATTTATACCCATAAATTCGCGCGTTTATACTTACGATTTGTTCCATGGAAATGGCCCAATTAACGCAGCTAGAACGTACACGGGTTCCATTAAAATATCGGCGCTCGAGTTCGGAATCGTTCGGGTAGAATTCGTAAAACTTCCGAAACGGCGAAATAATTTACAAGTTCTTTGGTAGTTGGAAAAGGAATTCCCAGTTCACTCGAAAGCAATAAACTTTAATTGCTTTCCCGTTAAGAGTTTACCGACTGCTTTTGTCAGCCACGGACAAACAGATGCTACGTAGTTTCCTGATAGATTTTGTTGCCAGTCGTGAGTATCGGTGGCGAATATCGTGTAAATTCCAAATATTAATCGAGAATACTATTATTTACAATGGTACACTTGAATAGTCGTGCCACGATCGTTGTAGAGATATTTACGCGGAGGCAGTGAATTAGCGCTGCAAAGTTGGCACTCCTGAGAACAAGATGGCGCTCTATGTGCCGCCATTACTGCCTCTGCATTTGGTTTCAGCTATTTTGTTTGGAAATGTCCATTATTATTATTTTATTAATAATATATTGTGCATTATGTCCATTATTATTATTTTATTACGGTGTGTCGCTTATTTTATTATTTATTATTTAATAATTCTGGTATCTGATAGTCTTTTATGATTTTCTACTACTTGAAAATTATAATCTAGTAGAGAGAACTGTATTTTTAGAATTATCTGTGTGAACCATGTGTTTGGATATTTGGTTAAGTTACAGAGTCTTGTTAAATACTCAATTAAATTTTTAATACTATACTTGTGAATCTGAAATACTAATCAAGGTATAATATATCTATATAATCAAGTTTCTATCTTCTATTATTCAAAGTTATGGCAGTAGATCAATTGTGTCACAGTTTATCTGTTTATATATACTGGCAAAATTGCAAATCTTTTTAGTCAGTTAAATTTTTAATGATATATCTATCGAGTTAAAATATATACTTAATCGTATTTCTAGTATTTCTAGTATTTAGAAATTATGGTTTTGGTCCAATTGTGTAAGAGACTCTATAGTCCTGACTAAATCACAGATCTCTTTAACTTTGTAATTAGGGAATTAAACTTACCACTCTGGAAATGAAAAATATAGTATGTACAAATAATAATAGTTAAAATAATACTATTTTAATACTATGCTAATTAAATTTAATACTATACTGTATTAATACTACACTAGTGCTAAATAATACTAACGATGATAATTAGGCAAAAAATCCTGAATATCTTCACGATGCCTAAACGAAAATCAAAATTAAGTTTGTCAGAAGCAGCATATACTTACTTTCAATTAATATTCAAGTGTTAGCCCCATAAACAGTCGATATTTTTTTAACTTCAATATTACTGGAATTAATTAATCTCAGGAACCTATTATTTCCAAATATTAAACAAAATTTCTAGATGTCACTGATATTTCTTCAATATGAATTCAGTATTCTCCATCCTGGACAGTTCTGTCCAACAAATATCCAAAGTCTTATCTACTCAAAAAGTCTGTATTTTCTTAATTCCAAATATCAAACAAAATTTCCAAAGCCTACATCCCCAAGAACATGACACCATCTCGATGACCAGCATGGCCACTAATATTTCCCCAATATGATTCAACTTTCTCCATCCTGAATAGCTCTGTCCAATGAATATGCAAAGTCTTGTCTATATAGAAGATGGATATTTTCTTCATTCTAAACATCAAACAAAATTTTCAAAAACCTGCATCGCCAAGAACACATCATCTCGATATCCAACATGGCCACTCATATTTCCCCAATATCGATTCAACTTTGTCCATTCTGCAGAGCTGAAACGTACCAACAAAGCTACCAATGGTCATCTCTGCCTGGAACAGCAGCAACTCCGACCATTAGCCACGTTGAATCCCTTAATTCGATCAAAGATCGGCTCGTCAATTAAAAAATTCCTTCCTTCCGAGTCAGCAGCACCCGTACCTCCCAGTTTCCCGAAGTTTCATTGATTCCCCCGCGTTTCGGCATACAAAAGAGCACGACTCCGTGCACAAAGCACGCGGACGCAGAGGATGGTGAGTCCGCAGGCCGAAAGGAAGGCGGAACTGGTCGAAAGGGTGCATCGAAAGGGCTCGGTGGCCGAGGCAGCAATCTCGTTTTAATTACCTCGTTCTCGTGGAAGAGTGCCGTCTGCGCGGGGGCAAAGGGATTTCCGAGGGCTGTGCCATTTGTTTTCGTTCGCCGGAGACGTCTCGGCGCGCTTGATCCCTTCCGGAGGACAATGCGTTCCCGGGCTGACGGGAAGATCGTCCTACGGGATCGAATCGATTGATCAGTCAACGGCTGATAGAAAAGCGACTTCTTTTTCCACGGCGGATCGCCGTCGATATCGCGTTGCCTTTGCAGATGGGATTCTCAGGGGCTGCCTTCCCGGCCAACCTTGTTTCGGATTTATGCATAGTAATTTGACGGAAATTCTCGTTGCTATCGCGACGATGCCCGTGGTGATAGATCGACGACGATTCGGGAATGAAACTCATGCTTTGTCGTTTCGAGATTCGTATTGGGTTTCGAGGTTTGCCGATCAACGTCAGTTTCTGGTCATGCAAGGGATTGGAACGTAGAATTTGGGGATTTTGCATTCTTTAGAACAGTAGGAGGTTAAAGATTGATGTTCGAAGTGGAAGATTAATGTAGGAAGACGATGGCAATGGCCATATTAATAGCAATAACAACAACAATAACAATAATGATAATAATAATAAGGCAACCATACTACACACATGCAGCGTCACAAGAAATTTCCTTAATAACAAAAATTAAAAACCAAGCTGGACCTGGTAGTGTTCCGTCCAGCTGCTGGAGAACCTCGGGAAGGGAGAGAAGAAATAAATAATAATAATAATAATAATAATAATAATAATAATAATAAGGCAACCATCCTACACACATGCAGCGTCACAAGAAATTTCCTTAATAACAAAAATTAAAAACTAAGCTGGACCTTGTAGTGTCCCGTCCAGCTGCTGTAGAACCTCGGGAAGGGAGAGAAATAATAAATAAATAATAATAATAATAATAATGAAATGTACAAACCGTCAACAGGGTTAACACATCGTGAGCCAATGGTCTTATTTTGCTAGCTTTAACCAATGGTCAGCTGTGCTTTTGGTGAACGAATACATGAAAGGTTTGGCATAAGTGATCGAGCAAAGGTTGAGGCATGAATTTGGATTTCTCATTACTCCACTTTACACGACAACAATAAAAATAGGAGAATTTTCATGATTGGTCACAATCTTTGGAACAGAATTATTAACATAAAATAAACATTAAACACAAATAAACATAAACAAAAAATAAATTGCAGTTTAAAAGTAAATATAGCAAGGGGAAAGAAATAGACACATTCAATGAATGCACTGGTTAATTATTTTTATGTTGTATTGTTTATACCATTAAAAGGGTAGGAGAGCAAAATTCAGGGTGTTCACTGGAATGTACAGAATTAAAGAGCAACGAAAAAGTGTGGTTGCTCTAGAATTATTTTTTATTTAATTTTCACCCTATTTTATTTGGAATTAATTATATACGGCCGCTGGTATTTCATTTGTCAAAGATTTGAGACGCCGGCGTCCGAATACTTTTGTACCCGACTGTAATTAAAATTCCGCAAATAATGAACCCCGAAACGTGACGCGGAAACGCAGTATTGTAATTAGAAATCTGTATAAATCAACGGTAATACAGCGACGAAACAAAGGAACTAGAAATTCCTATAAAATTCCACCGCAAACCAAATTCCACAAAATTCGATTATTACCGGATTAATTCTCCCCATTAGCTGCCATTCCCCAAAACACGACGCACGGTGACGAATATTCGCCAAAAATCTAGCCAATGCATGACTGATCTTCCGAAATCAATTAATTTGTACGAAAATTCTCACTCTTCGTAACTTCGAATTCATTTTCGAAATTATTACAATCAAAATGGCGGATCCAATACAAGATCACGAGATCCCATAATAATTAATTATCAAAGAAATTCTCAAATAGCAAGTGAAATGACGCAACAATGACTCAAAATTCGTCGACACGAATTTGCAAAATGGCGATGCTTTAATTGCGATTAAAAATGATTAAAATCAAAATGGCGGATCCAATACAAGATCACGAGATCCCATAATAATTAATTATCAAAGAAATTCTCAAATAGCAAGTGAAATGACGCAACAATGACTCAAAATTCGTCGACACGAATTTGCAAAATGGCGATGCTTTAATTGCGATTAAGAATGATTAAAATCAAAATGGCGGATACAATACAAGATCACGTGGTCCTATAATAATTAATTCTCAAAGAAATTCTCAAATAGCAAGTGTAATGACTCAACGATGACTCAAAATTCGTCGACACGAATTTGCAAAATGGCGACGTTTTAATTGCGATTAAAAATGATTAAAATCAA
This sequence comes from Eufriesea mexicana, assembly GCF_001483705.2. Lineage (NCBI taxonomy): Eukaryota > Metazoa > Arthropoda > Insecta > Hymenoptera > Apidae > Eufriesea > Eufriesea mexicana. The sequence continues at coordinate 371,784 of NW_016909379.1, read as the reverse complement.
AATGGCGGATGCAATACAAGATCGCGAGGTCCTATAATAATTAATTCTCAAAGAAATTCTCAAATAGCAAGTGAAATGACTCAACGATGACTCAAAATTCGTCGACACGAATTTGCAAAATGGCGACGTTTTAATCGCGAAGGGGTATGGTATAATCGTTGTCAGTGAGCAAGGGGGGTGGTTCTATGGAACTTCCTAGACACGATGGGCCTCGTCGGTCGCTTGTGGACAGAGGAAGTTACGTCAAACCGCGGAACTTAGGCGAAAGGAAATAATCTCGCGAGTATTGCAACGGCCCTCTGTCTCTCTGTGCACGCCATTTATGTACACACGTCTGTCCGCACTGCACAGGAACGTTTGTACGACGTCCTCTGCTGGGTTATTAACCGTTGTTTCATCCATCGGGTTTGACGTCTAGTCAACAATCCGGTTTTTGCGTTCATGCCTGGTTTCTGGATTTAGTCTGTTTGCATTTCGCGATCTACCAGGAATTGCTATGATTAATTTTACTGCGAGATGAAATTCGAGGAATTTGATATTTTTATTCATTAACGTGAATTTTGAAATTATTATTCCTATATATTTTTCGATTTTACGTTTGATTTAATTCGTGAGGTAAAGAAAAATATTTATTCTGTATTCTTTTCTGTTTTTTCGCTTATTTTTTGATCGTATGGGAGGTATGTATACAATAATTAATTTTACTGTGAGATGAAATTCGAGGAATTTGAAATTTTTATTTATTAACCTGATTTTTGAAATTATTATTCCTATATATTCTTCGATTTTACGTTTGACTTAATTCGTGGGGTAAGGAAAAATATTTATTCTGTATTCTTTTTTGTTTTTTCGCTTATTTTTTAATTGTATGAGAGGTATGTATGCTTGTAGATTGAATAATGGCGGAGAAAATTATTTCTGGATATTTTTAAGAAATAGGAATATTGGTAAATTGATATTACGACTGAAAATAAATATTGTGACAGTGCCAGTTAATTAAAATCGTTTAAATTCGAGGATCTTGTAACACGTGAAACTAAATTTGCAAAGATATATAGTTTATGAAAATAAAAATGAATTTGACAAATCTTCTTGTAAACTGATTAAAGGCTTTTTAATTTTGTTGTACAAGTTTAATGTACCTTTTAATACTTGCTACAATTTTTCAACGTTTTTAAAATCACTTCAGACCATCTAAGAAAATAATATTTTACATTAAAATTGCTCCTGTAAAAACTTTACCACAAAATTTATTTTTCAAGAGAAATTAAAGGTCATTTTGATCCCTTTAAATACTATCATGTACCTATTCTCGTTTGCACATATTTTAATTTCATTTCTATTTTAGAATTCCATATTTCCCAATTTTCTATCACATATCAAACAATTTTTCAAATTTTTCCTCAATGTTTTGTAATCAAAACCATCACTCGATTTTTAAATACCATGGCGTATATTTTACGTTCGTATAATTGTATCTAATGTCAAAACGAGTTGGCTGACCTGGAACAACAAATAATCCCAACCCCCTTTCAATTTATATAATCAGAGAATAAACATAACAGGGAAACAATTATCGATGAAAGCCGGAGAAAAGTCAATTTATCTCACCCACTCACCCACCTACCCACCCACTCCCACCTATTCAGAGAAGAGCAAAAGAAAATAAAAACAGGGACAAGAATTCCGTTGGCCGATTTTTCACTTCTCCTCGAAGCCGTGGCAGCGAAATTCGCGCCGATAAATCCGCAGCCGATCATATTTCGCGAAAATGAATTCCGGGGACCCCGATACCGCGAACGTTCCGCAAAAACGGAACGGAAATGGAACGGCGTTAATTCTACGCCGATGGTAATTGCAAGCCAATCGGGTGCACGCGTATTTTCGCGGGAACACGTGCCACTGTTTAAAATCGTAATGGGCAAAACGTCGCACGTGAACGCAATAACGCAATAATAAATTACCTAACATCGGCAATTTTTCATTTTTCTTAACGAAAAATACTACACATGTAGTCGAAGACTCTACGAATAAACTCTGTTAATTTCAAACCTCGAGCTCTCAATGGTTCTTCGCAATAATTTTTCAAAAATGCAGGAGAAAATCAAGCAAGATACCAGAAGACTCCTTCATAGCTTCCACGAAAATCCAAGAATCTCCATGTGCAAAATCCAAACGTAATAACGCAATAATAAATTGCCTAACACCGTCAATTTTTCATCTTTCTTAACGAAAAATGCTACACACATAGTCGAAGACTGTACGAATAAACCCTGTTAATTTCAAACCTCGAGCTCTCAATGGTTCTTCGCAATAATTTTTCAAAAATGCAGGAGAAAATCAAGCAAGATACCAGAAGACTCCTTCATAGCTTCCACGAAAATCCAAGAATCTCTATGTCAAAATCCAAACGCAATAACGCAATAATAAATAGCCTAACACTGGCAATTTTTCATCTTTCTCAACGAAAAATGCAACACACATAGTCGAAGACTCTACGAATAAACCCTGTTAATTTCAAACCTCGAGCTCTCAATGGTTCCTCGCAATAATTTTTCAAAAATGTTGAAGAGGATCAAGCAAGATACCAGAAGACTCCTTCATGATTTCCACGAAAATCCAAGAATTTCTGCCTCCAAAATCCAAACGAAATATTACCAATTTCCAAGTCCTCTTTGACATCACCAAGAACACCAAGACACCCTGTTAGTAAAAAGGGGAAGCAAGATCTCACGTTGCTACTTGATATCCGATGATGAAACTTGTCGCGAAGTTGATTACAGGTAAAAAGGCTGTTTGACGAAAGCAGGACTTTTTCCAAGGGTGCAGAAACTTCCGAATTGAAGCGAGAAGCTGAAAGCTGCACTCTACGACCCAACCAAGCGGTTTCTTATGGGGGACCTGTCTTATAGACCGTTCCGAAACTTCGCAACTCGACGCCTGGAAGCTCGAAGACTCGGCGAAGTGCAGAAAAATGGCGGCCGCCTGAGGGTCACGCGCCATGTTGCAGCTCGAGCTGCACGATCGAGACGCGAATTTCGATCGGGCGCTGCGATCGGTGGGCCGTGGATTACTGGCAATTCCGACCTCGTTTCCAAGCCACGGGTGGCTGTAAAACGGAAATCGTAAACACTGCGAGCGGGGCTGCTGCTCGGATCGCGATTGTCGGAAGGGTTTGGTGTTCGAATTGGATGTGTAATGGGTTTTCGATCGGCGTGGAGGGATGTTGCGTGTTTGGGAATTTGATAATGTTGTGCAGATGCGATGCAACGATGTTCGCGGAATTTTGGCGCAGAGTTCGTTATACGACTATTTCACGTTGCTAGAAGGATTTAATACTTATAGAGGAAAGTTGGAGTGGATTTTTGGATAACTATTTTATTTTCTGATTAACGTGGAACACAATTGTAATTTATGCATAATTCTCATGCTTGTATAAATTAATACAAATATAAATTAAAACGTGATATATATGTATGGTGTTCGCTATTGGGAATTTTTAATATTGCTATAAGGGTTTAATACTTATATAGAAATGGTGGAATGAATTTTTGAATTGCTATGCCGATTTAATTTTCTGGTAAACGTGGAACACAATTGTAATTTACATATAATTCTGATATTTGTATAGATTAATGCAAATGTAAATTAAAACGTGATATATATGCATGGTGTTCGTTATAGGAATTTTTAATATTGCTACAAGGATTTAATACTTATAGAGAAATGGTGGAATGAATTTTTGAATTGCTATGCCTATTTAATTTTCTGGTAAACGTGGAACACAATTGCAATTTACATATAATTCTGATATTTGTATAGATTAATGCAAATGTAAATTAAAACGTGATATATATGCATGGTGTTCGTTATAGGAATTTTTAATATTGCTACAAGTATTTAATACTTATAGAGAAATGGTGGAATGAATTTTTGAATTACTATGCCTATTTAATTTTCTGGTAAACGTGGAACACAATTGTAATTTACATATAATTCTGATATTTGTATAGATTAATGCAAATGTAAATTAAAACGTGATATATATGCATGGTGTTCGTTATAGGAATTTTTAATGTTGCTATGAGGATTTAATATGTGTAGAGAAATGGTGGAATGAATTTTTGCGTTACTATATCTATTTAATTTTCTGATAAATTACAAACATACGTATACAATTATAATTTACACATAATTCTGATATTTGTATAGATTAATACAAACATTAACTAAAGTACGACATGAAAATTAAAGTAGGATTTATGCAAGATTTTCGAAAAATAATTATTATTTATCGATATATAAAATTTTTAATTTTATCATAGAACATGGTACAATAATAAATTCGCAATTTTATGAATCATTATTTCTCTTTTTCTTTAATTGTAACTTATTTCATGTTAACCCTATTGAAGATTTATACACTTTTCTTATTAGGTATGTCTTGTTTCTCTTTTACTTTATGAGTATTTATTATTATAAGAATATTTTTCGCTTTACATACTTGAAAAACGGAGCTTATTTTATTCATCATTTTTATTAGTAATTTTTTCTCCATTTTAGATCAACTTTCTGCAAGTTATAAATTATAAATTAAATACTTGCAAGTTATAAATCATAAATTAAATACTTAAAAAAAAGAAATTTTTTTGCTGATTAGTATACTAAAAACGAACAAAATGAATATGAAAGAAAACTTTCAAAAAATTCCACGCAAATCGTAAAGGGGTACAAACCTAAAGCACTGTAATTACAAAAAATCGTGCGATTTTAATTTCGAAATGAGCACAACCACCATTTTGTTATCACCCAGTGACCGGTCAGAGCGAGCTAATCGCGGAGCACCGCGAACCAGGATCAAAAGTTCGGTCATCCATCCACGTTATAGCGGTTTGATGTACTCTGTCACGGTTATCATTAGCGTCCCTCTAACTCGCATGTATCGAAGGGGTAACAGAGTGCGACCACGTCGGGTCGAAATGTTTTTTAATTACCAAAGATGAAAGCGAAACCAGGATCCGGAAAATTCGCGGTCGGGTCGTATCGCAGGCCTCGTTGTCGAAATTAAGATGGAACGTGGCCAGTCCGCGCGTCCGGCTTAATTAACTTAGGAAGATTTACGCGGAAACGCGCGAAAAACTCGTCGTTCGTGACGAAACGGCGCGGGGCCGAGGAAAAATGAAAAATTCCCGAATTTCCCCGACTCTCCCTTTTTCACCGAGCCTCTTTTATCCTTTTGCCACTCGACTGCGGTTCTTTTGCGATTCGCTGTTGTCGCGAGTTCTGCACTGTTCTGCGAGGATCCCCTGTTGCGAAAAATATGCATCCGATGTGGAAAATAAAATTATAAATTTATAAAACGATCGCTTTATTTTCGAAAACGTGAACAATTACAATTGATCAATTCATAAGTAAAATATCGAATGATTTCTAAAAATTTCGAAATATCAAAGTTGGGAAATTTTTGGAATTTAATAATTGGAGAGAAAAATATTCCACGCGTATTTCTTCCTATTTTACATAATCTATGTTGAAGGAATGAATAACGACTCGAAATTGGAAAGTCGTTGTTCATTTTTAAAATGAAAAATAATTATTGCAAAAGGAAAAATATCTCGTTATATGTAAATTTCCAACGTTTGTAAAATTTTTAATTTAAAATTTTGGCAGCTTCGAAACCTCGCGAAATTTCGTACTCGAGTTCAGAATTGTTCAATAATTGCACTCGAACTCGGCGCAGGGAAAAATTCTGCCTGAACGAGTAAACGATAATTTGCATTATTCCGTTCGAAAGAAACTCCCTATTTTCGACTTCCTTTCTCCAGGGAGAATTACCTGCTTTTATACTACAAATTCCGCCCCGTTCCTCGCGAGCGGGATTACGTTCCTTTTTATGTAAGCAAGATCAGAGATAGGTGTCCTTGAGCCGATAATAAGATCCATTAAGAGATTACGCTGGTTTTTCAGTATGGAGGCGAGCCCGGAAGGAGATTGGCTTCTCACGAGAAACCGCTGGAGATACAGGACCAATTTCTCCAAAAGCTCGGCTACCAGGACGTATCCAGACGGTCCCGGCTAGGGGTCGATCCTGAATTACGACACCTCATCGCTTTCCACGTGGGTGAGTACGATTTATCCATCTTGCGAGCTGCTCAGTCGCTTGACTTTCACCTGGAGTCTTGTCGAGGCTCTAGCATCTCTCATTTGGCTTCTCTATCCTTCGAGAGCTGTCCTGAACCTCCATTTAGCCATATTGCACAAGTTCCAAGACGAAAGCCTCGCGATGAAAGACCGTTTAGAATATCGGTTAGCCATTTTGTATATATCGTACGTGCAGTGGTTGAATATTGGACATATTGGTCTTTTGATCTTAGTTAGACAGGTCTCTAGATAGGTTAGGTTTCTGGTGACCGAGTGTATATCGTCACTAGGTCGTTCTTGCTTGACAGTAATTAACGACGGACGGCTCTTTGAGAAGATTGCGTTTGACATCGAATAGTAAGTGGACTGTATAGTTATCTTGATATTGCGTGCTACTTGGTCTAGCATTTGTATAGACACTAGTTAGGGTTATGTATCTTGTTATTGGACGGAGTTTCCGAATTTGAGGTGCAAGGATAGGGGTTGCAAACGGAAAAACGAACTGAATTATTGCCCAATACTCCAGGTACTTGGCATATATGGTGGCCAACTGTCAAGATGTCATCGTGTTTTATCTAGAGTACGGGGTCGGCAATATGGTATTTCCTGATGAGTAATAATACCGCCGAAACGGTATTTCAAGGATTGACACCATGCATTACCTGGGAATATTCAACGTCCCACAGGTCGAGACAGCTGATCTACATTTTGAAAATTTCTGTAGATCGGGTTAGGTTTGTCCATTTATTTCTCGTAATCCTTGGCTGGTCGTCTTAGGATGGCTTCCGGTTATACTGCATGACAGCTAAACTGACGTCATTCTTATCACAATTTATGCAATATCTCGATAATATTGGCACTCTTCTTTGCGTTGTTTACTTCATCCTTATTGTCTAAACTTGGATGGTCTATTCCTATTCCTATTTCTATTCTTTTTTCGCTCACCTTCCGTCTCCTCTGCAACCCTCTTCAATCTTCCTCTTTCCATCTTCTTCGTTTCTGTCAGGCCTTCTTAGTTACCCATTTCTCCTCTGGTTTCTTCACGTTTCCCTGTTACGCGTGTCATCGTTTGCTCCTCGTCAATACAAATTCTGCATAGCCTGTTCTCACCTTTTCTTCAATGTCTCGCAGCTAAACTCTGTCAAACCCCTCTCTCCTGTGTTCATCCTACCTTTAAGATGGGTTAGCTTTTCCTACGTAACTGGTACTAGGAAATCCTAGTATTCTGCGTCATATCTCGAGTTATCCTGAGTTAGGTTCATCACGGTGACAATTATAATGGAATTTTTGAGACAGGACACGTTTGAGGACCCATTTTATGGTCTCCTAATGCGTCACTCGGGCTTCGAACCCGGGCTGCTCTTACTCCTCTTAACTTGGCATAAGCACACGTGCAGAGACTCATACATATGGTTACAATTCGATATCCTTCCATGCGTACCAATGGCTTCTGATATCGCGATCGTATAATACGAGCGTCTGTTGAATAACATTAGACGTTCAATCGTGGTGAAGCGAAGGAACTCCCGCTGCACCCGTGATTTTTCGAGTATTCCAACTTCGGGAATAGTCAATGAGATTTGATGGAACGTGTCGAAGCGAGCGAATTTACCATGGAAACGAGGCTTCTGCTGTTCTTCCGCAACTCGGATACTTCAGTCACGCGTGTTACGACTTTCGCAACTTCCTCTAGGCTTCTCTTGGAAAACAGCGCGTGCAAAGCTGGCTAAAAGTGAATAATTAAATTTCCTAAATTCCTCGACAGATCGCGCTGCATTCCAAAATATTCTTCCACTGAAAAATTTCATTGTACAACGAATTTACAAATTAATATACATACTTCTCTCAAATTTCAGCCAACACTCAATGCTTTCGTGGAATAAATAGATTTAGTTAATACTTTAGAATGATAGTTCTGGGTATTATTCAACGTATACTTTGGTATAAATAATAACTGAGATGTATTTTAACGCGAAGTTGATAATATAGATTAGCTTTGTGTAATATAGTATGTAGATTTATATGAAATTTACAGAGATATACCCTTAAATGTAATTTCCATGATAACAGTAACTAGGTCCTGAAAGGGTATTATAATTTTCTCGTGAAACTGAGAAATGAATAATTTTCTAAATTCCTCGACAAATCGCTCTGCTTTCCAAAATATTCTTCCACTGAAAAATTTCATTGTACAACCAATTTAGAAATTAAAATACTTGCTTCCATTTAATTTCAAATTGGGTCAAGTTTGTTCGATAAATTCTAAATCTTCCATAAAAATACTATACTCTTCGATATTGAAAAATTTTGTTATACAACGAATTTATAAATTAAAATACATACTCCTTTCGAATTTCATCCAACACTCCATTTATAAATACTCGTAAACGTGGTTTGTAGGATGATCGTAACAAGGTTCTATTAAAATAGCGTTGGTTATTGTTTCCCAGGAGGGGAGAAAAATTCGTTGAGAAATCTCGATGGTTTCAACACGAATCACGGGGTGGAAGCGTTCATCCCTGTCGCTGCAGCGTCGAAGGGGTAGCTTGCCAGTCCTCATTTGCACCCTTTAAATTTGCACGCTCCCGGCCACGACAGGGGAACATGGCCTGTGTAACGAAATTTCGTGCTCAGCGACGCCCTCGAAAATGCATAGGCTCGGCCTTTTATTGGAAACGACGCCTCTCAGGGACGTCGCGACGCGTCGGCGGACGTGGATTGTCGTGCATCCGAAATTGCTCGTGTTAGCTACGCCTGCCTCGTACCGACCGCTTCCTGGATTAAAACGCCTAAGCACCGAATTTTAATTCCTCGAAAAATCGGGTCCCCGGGAATTCCGATATTTTTCACTTGATCGATGATCCTCCAATTCCGTTGCTTCCGTGTCCGTTTATTTTGGAATAAAATTAAACACCTACGTGTAATTTTTTTAAGTGACCTGAATATTTTATCAATAAAATTTATTATATTGTATATTACATTTTAATGTGTAAATATATTATTAGGGTATAGATATTATAGTCTTTAATTTTGGAGATTACATTTATTTTATGGAAATGGTTTGTAATAATTTTTCGCAGTGTCGTATTAACGTGGTATCAGTATAATAAATGGGTCAATATATTAGTTAACAAATTATGACAATTTTTAATATTTTATTTATTATTAGAAATAAATTATATTTCTTCTTTTTCCATTTATTTTATTTTCGTCCTTTCATTATCATGTTATTATTTATTATCACTCTTATCTACATGTCTCATGTGCAGCTAAAAATTTGGAAAAGTATAGCGATATTAATACACTGCTTAAATAAAATTTATTATATAACGTATAAAAATATTATTAGGGTATAGGTATTATAATCTTTAATTTTGGAGATTACATTTATTTTATGGAAATGCTTTATAATAATTTTTCGCAGTGTCGTATTAACATGGTTTTTATATAATAAATTGGTCGATATATTAGTTAACGAATTATGGCAATTTTTAATATTTTATTTATTATTAGAAATAAATTATATTTCTTCTTTCTCCATTTATTTTACTTTCGTTCTTTCATTATCATGTTATTATTTATTATCACTCTTATCTACATGTCTCAGGTGCATCTAAAAATTATTAATACACTGCTTAATTTTCTTCCTAATAACAGTAATATTTTAATTAATATAGAAAGTGAGTAATATTAATCCGGAAAATTATTAACGAAACAAATAATTAATTAAAACGAGTTCAACGAAGCATCTGTATGATAATCAGTGAAACGGATGTGTATCAAATGCCAAGTCTAAAATTACCAGGTGTATTCCACAACTGAATGCTTTCAAAGTATCTCTGAAGCTTGATTTATTTAATAAATCCGTGGTGGAAGGATACAAAATCATCCTGTCTTCCATCGCGTTGCTAAACCATATAAACATCGAGTGTAAACGAAAAATTGAACGTAAAATCGAGACGTTTTCGCGACGGACGCTGATTAATGAGCTCGGTATAATAGATTTATCAGCTGATCATTTACAAACGCACAATTGCGTGCGTTAATCGCGCTAATTATGTGCCCGTTGGGAAAATGCTGATAAGCGCATAATTCAGCCGAGGTGGTAAATTATATCGGGTAATTAGTCGAATTAATTGATTTTATTCCTGACGATTGTCTCGCAGGTATTATTTACTTATCGATACATACGCAGAAAAATCACGTATTTGTATGAAATAGATGGTTTAAGGTGAAATACATATAATTCTGATATTAGTCGTGATATTAATACAGGTATCAATTGGCAAATAGAAATCAGGAGAAGAAAATTAAATTTGGAATTAAAGGATAAATCATTTTATTTTATATGTGATAAACGAGAAATTATAATAAATTATTGATTATTAATTTTGTCTACCTTTATTGAAAATTTTTCTTGTGTCATTTAATGTTTACAAATTCGAATAATTATCCAGGTGTTAGAATATTATTAGATATATATTAATAATATGTAATATTGTAGATAATATTATTAGAATAATTACGAAAATTCTTCTTTTCTGGTGTATTTCAAGATGACACTTGATACATGTTTTTGAAGCTACGCAGTGTCATTTTGACTATCATTAAGTATTAATTACAATCTACCTTTGTTGTAATTTAACCTTAATTTCGTGCCAGATTCGGTTCATTTTTAAATATTGCTTCATGCCAGTCTGTCAAAATTAATTCCATTTTTTGGTATCCTCGTTTTATATTTTATCTGCCAGCAGACTAGATAATTCCTTATTCAGATTCTAAACATTTCGTTGTATTGCAGTATGTTTTATCACACGATGAAACATTTTATTAACAATTTCCTTTGTAAAAGAAATTTTCTATTTTTATTTACAATTATATTTATATTAAAATTAAATAAACCATAAATTAATTTTTTTAAAAATTAAATAATTATATTTGTATTAAAATTAAATAAACCATAAACCAACTTTGTATTAAAATTAAATAATTATATTTGTATTAAAATTAAATAAACAGAATTAAATATAGTCTAATAAAAGTAGGATGTAATAATTGAACAAAAATGTACAAGCACCAATTTAATTAAAAAAATTATTTGTACTGTGCTCAAGTAAATTTTCATATTTATATTTGCATTTCTTAATCTATAATATTTTATTTAGCTGCTTACCGATCATCGTACCATGTTAACACGGTTTCGATTTTACGTAAAATTTCCTTTGTCGCGCGTTAGCATGCCTCTATTTATCCCCCGAGCTTATACAAAACCGTGTATTTTCTGAATTGTCAACATTTTTGTACGTTTTAAATTTTGATCGCGTTATTTCATATCGTAATCGTTTATTAAAGCTGTAATGGAAGATTCGGAAATTTGCGACCTATTTTTGAAAAAATAATTTCGACCTGCATGAAGTTCTTGATTGAAATGCGACCGAATTAAAACGTTCCCAATAATATGAGCTTTTACGAAACACTGTTTACGTTTAAATAATATTTCACTTTCGAACAATCGAGAGCCAGAACGGGCGAACACGGTAAGTCCATTTTTGTGCCATTCAGGAAGTGAAGCAGGGTAATTTAATATGACAGCTGAAAAGGAGAATGGCCTGTCAAATTTAAATGGAATACGTATATATTTGGTAAATAAACTGACGAAAATTTTTCGAAAAATCGGCCAATGCAAAATATTGCATGTCAATCGATATTCTTTAAATATTCGATGAGGTAACGAAAATAGGTCAGATTTAATTCTAAAATCAAAAAGAAAGGCAGTTTAATGTAATATTAAACAGATTATATTTATTTTTTAATGAGACGAATATCGAAGATAAATTTGTAATGAAATACACTATGATATACAAATTTGTATTTTCTAATTATGTTTTATGGACACACATTTTATGGAAATATAGTAACATACTTTTGATATTCAATTACTCATCAATCACTAATTATTATTTATAAACACAGAATATTAGTGTCAAAAAATATTTATGGCAATATAAAACACGTTGTTTAATTTGTTAAAACTTTATATATAACATCACATACAATACTCTAATTTTATACGATTTTTCATAATTAAATCCAAATTGTCACGAAAATAAATGGAACGTAATATTACGACATGCTAAAATTCCAATATAATAACATTTTTTGGATATTTAATTAATTTTCACATTTTCATTCATAATTTATAAACACACGATATTAAATTCCAAATTTAATAGCAAAATAAAACACGTTCTTTCGTTTGTAACACTTTATATATAACATCCTATATAATTCCCAAATTTTCCATGATTTTTCATAATTAACGCTCTATGGACCGAATATATATTTTTCTTGACTATAAGAATTGTATGTAACATAAAATTTTGTAACACTTTATATATAACATCCTATATAATTCCCAAATTTTCCATGATTTTTCATAATTAACCCTCTATGGGCCGAATATATATTTTTCTTAGCTATAAGAATTGTATGTAACATAAAATTAACAAATATTTGACCCACGGGAAGTATTGTAAAAATAATTATAAATATATCGAAAGAAAAATCGCGAACTGGAGTGATCAAGACGATAACGTTAGATGCAGTATTTAATAAAATACCCGTACATCAGCATGTAACTTGAAAGTTACACAGGCCCATAGAGGGTTAAATCCAAATTGTCACGAAATAAATGAAACGTAATATTATTTTTGATATTGAATTAATCTTTACATTTTCATTCATAATTTATAAACACTCCATATTTAATTCCAAATTTAATAACATTAATAAAACATGTTGTTTCCTTTGTCACCACTGTATATATAACATTATATACAATACCCCAATTTTACACAATTTTTCATAATTAAATCCAAATTGTCACGAAAATAAATGAATCGTAATATCACTTTCAATATTCAATTAATCCTCACATTTTCATTCATAATTTACAAACACTCAATACTTAATTTCAAATTTAATAGCATTAATAAAACACGTTATTACCTTTATTACCACCTTATATATGACATCCTATGCAGTACCCCAGTTTTACACAATTTTTCATAATTAAATCCAAATTATCACGAAAATAAATGAATCGTAATATCACTTTCAATATTCAATTAATCCTCACATTTTCATTCATAATTTACAAACACAATACTTAATTCCAAATTTAATAACATTAATAATACACGTTATTTCCTTTATCACCACCTTATATATTAGCCATTCATTGCACAAATCGATTAACTCGACATTTTGAAAAATCTTAAATTTAAGTATCAAAGCACTTGGTATAGTTATACCTTTTTACATTTAAGATTTTTCAAAAAGTGGAGTTAATCGATTTCTGCAGTAAACAGCTCGTATAACATTCTCCATAGTACCCCAATTTCGCACGACTTTTCACAATCAAATCCAAATTGTCGCAAAATCTTTCATAACTCCCAAAAACTTCCACCAAAACTTATTTCGAACATTTAAAAAACTCGCTGTTAAAAATCGGAAAGCCTCTCAGACCTGTTCTCACCGATCCCCTATTAGTCGTGGACCGGTTGGAAATCGCGAGCCATCGACACGTTCGATCGGCGACTGGTCGATCTCGACTACGGCAGTTTCGTGCGGAAATTAAAATAATTACACGGTGAGCACGTTTTCAGCCGGGTCTCCGCGCGAGTTCTCGCAATTAGAACGAAATACGCGGGGCCGACGTAGTCGGAACTTGGGCAAGTGTGTTGGAACGATCGCGCGGGCCCGATCGGGACAATCAATTTTATGAACTATCAAGTTGCGATAACTCGTTACGTGGCTGCCCGTGAAACCATTGTCGAGCGTTAATCGGTCGATCAACTAACCGTACAGTTTAACGCGACCGAATTCCTCGCAGTGAATGGTCCCGCGCCGGAAATCGGATGTGCATTGTTCCCCATAACTTTGCACCAGCCGTGACACCGCGTGTTTCTGGCGTGGGTGTGACGCGTGTTTCTGGCGTGTGGTCCGCTTCTTTCTTTCCACCTGCCTGTCCAACCGAAAGACGATTTGACGAATGCAAAATGACAGGACGATGGGATTGTCCCAAGACCGAACATTGCTAGTCGAGTTGAGGATTGGTACATTTACGATGAAATATCGCAGTATCCAAACCAGACTTCAAAAATATGTAGGATCTGAATACATACATAGCGTGTACCAAAATTCAGGCAAAATATTTACTATATTATATTATAGAGACGGATTGGTGATGGTGTATATACTTATTTAATAAATTAACAGTGTACGTGTTAACCCTTTGCACTCGAGAGACGCCTTTCAGTTCCCATTTGATAAAATTTCGAAGTTCGATATTAATTAATATATCAAGTTTAAAATTATATAACAGTGCGCGAGGTATCGAGATTAAATAATTCTACGTGTTAGTTATTACACGATTTCTTATTTACTGCTCAAAAAATATCAGCAACCTTGTAGCAGAAAATTTTTCAACTGGTACCCTTCTTTAGCTAAAAAATCGCCGAGCGCAAAGGGTTAATCCTTGTTTCCGGTATTCCGTTCATCCTTTTGTTTAGGACAGACTGTGTATCTAAATGCGAAGGCTCTGAAATTTTACAAGTACCAGTGTCGCGGCCCTAGGATCGCAATGTCCCAGACCAAGTGGAAGACTGTTTTATGTCCTTATTGTCAGCGTCCCTTGACTTCTATATACTCATTGTCACCTAAGCCACCACTTGGGTAAACCGTAAGAGGCAACATATATCACCTTTAAGACGACAGGCATAAGGACCCAGATTGTTTAAACAACCACCACCACCGAAAGACTCTGGAGCTAGCACACACCCCTAATATTATTCGCCACCAATCAGTAGACAGAGGAAGCTTATAAAACCACCGACAGAGCAGTCACGAAGAGAGTTCTACTAAAATACAGTCCACTTAGCACTTCGAAGCTAGACACAACCTTCCTCAAAGAACCGTCTGTCACTAACTGTCGCCAACTAAAATCGACTTAGTGACGATTTACAATTTCAATCGCGAAATTCCCCAACGATTAAGAGACACTGGACCACCAACGAAATCGAAAAGGCAACGCTGTTTAATTTTATTTATCAATCCCACTCGCGCTTTTTAATTCCGCCATTTTCCTGTTGGGTTATTTGCGTTCCGTGAAAGATAACTACGACCTAGAGACGATATACAGTATGAGTAATGATTACAGATTCGGATTATCTCTTTATACCATGTTATATCTTCGCGAGACCTTCCATAATTACACATAGTTATCCGCGTTAGTCTTCATTCGAGAGTTGACAGAACGTCTTTCTTAATATCACCGTAATTATCTCGTGACGAGCTCGAGGAAAAAAGGCAACGTGACAGTTGACAGTGGTCAGGGTTATTAAAAGTGGAGCAAATCTTCATTGTTGAGCAATATTTGGGATTTTTAATTGAGAACCTGTGCTGTCTATCAAAATTACTTCTTGTGTCAATTTAGGGACACATATTGGTTTAAAATAGGGTTGAAGAAAGAAAGGGGTTGATTAAACAGTGACATGTCACTATGAATCTAGAAGATAGCACAATATAACGCTATACGAAATTTCACGCAATATTTCTCGAAAAAGATCTTCGATTAGCTTCGTTATATTCTGTCAATAGCGTAACGTGGTAGTTCGCAGTCATTTAGCACCCTAACCGTGTCTAGTTCACCTAACAAAGTACCATATTCGATTTTGATGAAATTTATGCGAGAGATAGTTCTCAAAAGAATATTCGACACGTATATTTTTTTACTGACCATCCTTCATATTGCAGCAATATAGAGTCAGCCCTCAAAGGTAGAGATTAAAAGTATATTTTTTGGAAGTTGTTAAAGGCTGTTTTCACCCCTTCTATATGAACGATGGCCGATAAAGAAAAATACCTGTGAAATATTCTTTTGTCAACTATCTCTTACACGAATTTCATTAAATTCGACGTGTACTGGTTGAATTTCCTTGTAAGTTTGATTAGACTGCACCCTAATCCTTGTCTTGTCAACATTGCGGATTTTACAACCCTTATTGATGAGTTCTTGGGGTAGATTTGAGTTACTCGAAAGTATTGTGATTATTTATGATTATTTTGGACTCTTGGTTTCCAGTTTTTAGGTGTGGATGTAGTCTTGAAACAGATTCAAGATGGCAGCCTAAGCGATATGAGTAGAGGTCTCGTTAAAATGGATTGCACGACATTTTGATGGAATATTCTGTATTCTGTTTAATGTGGTGTAGTAGTGGTACAAGAATCGAGGTGTACCCTGCGACGTGGGTCTATTTAGGTGGTAGGTGAGGGTTCTAGGTATATTTTGGCCAAGCAGGGGCTTCGTGGAGCTGTGATGGATTTTGGGGTGATGGGCTTTGGAGCGAAACAAGATAGGGAGGATTATGGTACGCCGGAGTGGAGGAAATTGTACGACTGGTGGTTATACTAGAAATAACGAAACAATTATTTTCCAGCTACTTAATTCATCAATCTTCCTAGATTCATTACTTGGAAAATCATCGAATTCTTTTTCTTCCTCCCATTAACTATAACTTTGTGTAATCAAAAATGCATGGTGCTATTTAAAAATAAATAATATTTAATATATTATATAATGTAAAATTAATATCAATTATAATATAATAAAAAATAAATTAATAATTATATAATATTATATAATACAAAATATTAATATTTTAAATATTATAAAAAGTAAATATTTTTTAAAAAATTGCGGTGATCTCAGTTTTTTAATTTAAATTGGATTCAATTTAAATATTCAGCCGAAATTTTTGAATATCCAAGAATTATTATATATGTTCATCTTAAAGATTAAATTATCCTTTGTTATAATATATTTTATATGAAACAGTATAGTTCCTTTGTTGCCTGGAAAATTAGTTGCTAATGATATTGTCGAATATAAAAATAGAAAATTTCGTGGAAAATGCGGACGATGAGTTTGACCCCCGAGTAACTCGGCTAGCACGAAACACAGTAAATCTGAAAGTTAACGACCAGAAAGCAAGCTGTAATGTACAGTGACAGCAAAAATTAAAAGCTCGTGCATAGTACAAAGGACGCATCGAAAGGCTCTCGAGGTTGTTTCAAAATAAAAGCTTTTCTTGCTCGTTGTGTCCCCCTTTTCCTTCCTTTTTAAAATAATCTTTCATCGAGTTATTTTAACGAAAGAAGACGAATAATGCCAGCAAGTTTTAATGCACCTGTTGTCGTTTCTTTGGAGCCAAGAAGGACAGGGAGTGCGGAAGAACATTTTTTTCCAAGGGAAAAAGTCGCTAACTGGATAGAAAAATATCGCTGATATTGCTGAAGTTAATAAAAGGTGGAAAGTTATTATGGATACCGGAGAAAAATGATACGGATTAAAATGTCTGAAAAAACCTAACGTCTCTGCTGCTTTTAAGGCTGCTTCCATAAGGATATTGTACAGTATGAAGTTACATGATTGAGAGGGACACGTAAGATAGTAGAGATGAAATTCGAGCACGGTTCTTCTTTTTAAAATTTGCATATTGCATTAGCAACGTGTTATATTAAACTCTGTATAATTCAAGCTTGGAATTTACATAGTATTATATTATGTATATTAGTTTTATTATATATATACATATACATATGATATAATAAAAC
>NW_016909379.1:313228-353812 GCF_001483705.2 Eufriesea mexicana | reverse complement strand
ATAAGAATTTTTTAATTTGATTATTAATTACTAATTCCAATTATTGAAATAGTTGTAAGTGTTTACGAGAAATTATATTGCAACTCCATTTTCTGAATTTTTTTAAATTTTCCAGTGTCAAATCAATCGACTGATGTTTACCTTTCTTGAAATAAATTTCTATTTATTGTTTAATTCTTGAAGATTCTTGATTTAATTTTCTAGACACCAATTCTCCCTATTAATATTTGCTTATAAGTACGCCAATCAACGAAGAAACTAGAATTTTTTAAAATTGTATTAATTTCTTGTTTCAGATCGATTACCTGTGAAAATTATGAAAATTATTTTAAGTACAGAAGTAAACACGAATTCTTCCTATTAATAGTTGGTCACGTTTCATAATTTTTTTGAAACTAAATATAATTTCTTCCTCTTAATATTTTCTGATAGAAATGATTGGCTTGCAATCTAATCGAGGAAGAAACCAGAATTTTTTAAAATTATGTTAATTTCTCCTGTCAAATTATTAAAATTATCAACCCCAAAAAATTATTTGAAGTACAGAAATGAACACTAATTCTTCCTATTAGCAATTGGTCACGTTACATAATTTTTTGAAGCTAAATAAAATTTTGTCCTCTTAATATTTTCTAATAAATACAATTGGTTTGCAAGCTATGCAACGAAGGAACCAGAATTTTTTAAAATTATGTTAGTTTCTCCTGTCAAATCGATTATCCGCCAAAATTATTCAAATTATCAACCCCAAAAAATTATTTGAAGTACAAAAATGAACACTAATTCTTCCTATTAGCAATTGGTCACGTTACATAATTTTTTGAAGCTAAATAAAATTTTGTCTTCTTAATATTTTCTAATAAATACAATTGGTTTGCAAGCTATGCAACGATGAAACTGGAATTTTTTAAAATTTCGTTCGCTTCTCGTCTGAAATTGTTTAGCTGCGAAAATGATTAAAATTATGAACCCCAAAGCATTACTCGAAATGCAGAAAGTTCATAATAAGACGTTTCAGAGTAATTTCGTTTCTGTGAAACTCGCGAGGAGTGCAGACTTCGACTGCGTACAATCTCCGGTCTAGACTATGACCTTAACAAAGTCTCGGTTACTCTTCACCCCAGCGTCCAACCCCCTTCGCTCCTCTTTCTCACCCTCTGGCACTTCGGAATGGTTAATCGGTGTTTGCCCGTCAAATAACGTTACTAATTGCTTGCCACCTCGGATACACGCTTATTTGAACATTGCCAAGCCCCGTGCTGGAGATACGCGTTGTTAAAGCGGAGAATATCGACGGTGTTCCGAGATTGTAATTAAATGATAGCTCTCGATACATTCGATCCTGCTCGAAGGGAAATTAAGGTCGACTCGGAGTAAAAAGGAGAGAATGAGAGGGTGGAAAGGGACGAGGTCGGAAATTATGAAGACGAATGGCCTTTTGGTCGTTTCACCAGACTTAGGGGATGCTTAAGTTATGGCTATCGCATAGTGCCCGAGGTTCAGGTGTAATTTAACACGATTTCGACCTTGCACCGCGATGATGCATACGAGGAATTTAACCGGAATTTTTCGTCCACGAAAAATATACCTTTTCGGTAATGTACCGGGTGTCCCGTTTATGGGGAGGTTATTATTTGAACGACTAAAATACCGCCATTCTTTAGAATTTTTAATATAATAATCTTCATTCTTATCTTTCATTAAATTATTAAAAGGTGTATAATTTTGGATATTAAGAACATATTTGTCAATCTTTTCACTATTTCTCAAAAAATTCGCATTAGGACGTCTGGTTACTCAACTGTGAATATAAAATGATGGAATGGAGCATACTTTTAAGTCACGTAAAATTTCCATTGCAGTGAACCGACGAAAATGGGGAGAAAAATTTTTCTTTTCATTTTTCTGCCTCTTCCAAGTTGGGTCTCACTTTTTCGCCATTTTTCTCTCACATTTACACCCCTTGAAAATTAGTAAATTCGAGAAGAAATGTCACGGGGTTCCGAGGCTTGCAGATGATTTTGAACAATGTTAAATCATTTTTGGATTTTTAATAACAGTAAGAATTTGTGGAAACCTTGTAGAAAATAAGCTTCCGATTTTTATATAAATTATAGAAAAATAAATTAGAGCTTTATCATTGCAGAATTCCCAAAGATTAATAGCCACACAACTATAGTATAATAGCATAAAATCAGACGAAAAAATTCTAGTCCCTATTTTTCTGCATTTAAAAATTTTATTTAAATATTTCCCTACGTTGTAATTATTCTACGCAGCAGGTATTTAGCATAGGAACTCCAGCTTCCTGAAAAATCGTAAATCACTTTACTAGAAAAAGGTTTACAGTTGCATAGTTTAATAACTTCCGGTATTATTAAACAGGCGAACTCGCAAAACGCGATCGTATTAAAAAAAAGTTTAATCTAAAGAAACTTTTGCTGCCTGTAGGAAGAATAAATAGTTCAGTTTATTAAAAAAGCAGTCGTTAAAAGTTCCGTAGTCACAGAGGTAGCCTACGCTATCAGAGGATCGCATTCGAAGGAAGCTTAAACCTAGAGAAACGATAGATCGCACACTCTCTAAAGAAGAAAGCTTTCTCCAATTACTTCGTATACTTTAGAACGTGTTGCATTCCGAATACTGCAACTCTGACATTCAAAGTTTCACGGGGTTGTAGAGCCCGTTACGCGAATGCGACAATGTTGCAGGGATGCAGCCAACTCTAAATTAATTGAACTAGACCTGGTTAGGGTTGAACTAAAGAGTTCTGACGTACGACTGTTCTCTGGTGCCGAATTCGATCGTGGTGGGTTTACCTTGACTGCTTTAGATTCGAGGTATACAGATAATAGGGCGCTTGGCGGCGCGGAACAAAGCTGCACCACCTAGCGGAAAAATCCGGTACTACTCACCGGCGAATCCTATATCTTATATATAAGAGATGTGGTTAGAGTGACACGAAGGAGTAAGGCTCAGAAACTGATAGGCATCTTGTCACGAAAAAGGTGTATTTCACACTGTGGTCTCCGATGACTACATGATGACTTCTTAAAAGCTACTGATGACTTCTTACGCGTGGAGGCTTCGTCCTTTTAGGATTCTTTGCTCTCAATCGTTCCATAAATGATCGAGAGTTTACGTGAGCACACAGTTATCGTGATCCGTTTGTCAGTAACCAATAGGACCCGTTGGACAGTGACCACTGAGGCCCATCTGTCAACAATCGGCAGGTTATTTTATACATTTATCAGTTATTTTCTTACATATATATATATATATAGGATCATATTCGGAGGAATCGATAAAAATAAGCTTTATTAATAAAATATCGATTAATGCAATACAATTGAAATTAATAAACTCCTTAACAACTCTCCTACGATCTACTTTTGGGACTTCTGATTTCAATTGACTGTCAATACTGATGCTTCCATAATGATAACATGGTAATTGCAAATCGCTATCTGTGTTGGAGGTTTGTGTATCTAGACATAGGTGTGACATCTAGTGGACGGTTGACATTTTGGACGTCTTTTGTTTTTTCCTGACCCTCTCTGATGTAACCGCAGAGACCAGAGACCAGGGAACTGTTGTGCCGCTAACACGTGCTTTCTAACAAAGAATTATAAAAGTAATACCTCTACGCGTGATTTATTCAATCAAAGAACTCTAACATATGCTGCTAATCTTAAACTGTGACTTAAAACTTACTTTCTCATAATTTTGCACCCTTATTTAAACCTTACACTCTGTCTTCTGTCAAACTGAGGCTTCCTTCCTCGATCACTCATTTCCCACGTGATCTCAGTGGACCAGGTACTTCAAACACAGTATACATTCATAAACTTTCACTCGTTTCTCGCAATCGGCGCTGTCACAAACATCCCTTCTATTCTATGTACTGTCACTTTCGTTCTGTGCCCCAAATATTCTTACCATTCCTTCAGAATCGCACTCGTTCCGTTCCTACCTTTATAAACACAAATAGGCTATGGAGACCATGATCTGGATGTCATATTCAACCGACCTGAAGTGGTCTAAGATCAATTCGCCCTTAGAATACCTTCTCAATGCGTTTTCTTATAGTTGACAGAGTCTTGCGCTGAGTTGATTTTTCCTGTGATTGGACTGAGTCGATTTAAAAATTGGTAGTGTGTGAATGAATATTTAAGGCTACAACGTTGTAGTAGGCACTGTCTAGGACAACAGAGCAACCACTGGCTCATAAGATACGCTAAATATATAAACGCGAATAACGCAAGAATGGAGTGAGCAAATGGGAAAGAAGCCTTTCGCCAGCTCCATTCGCAATTTCTTCGACAAATCCACGTTGCATCGAGGTGGAAATTCGCATGGTTTCACCCATGGGTCGCCGCGTCCCCGGGGTGAACCTCGGTTGGAACCGGTGGAAAGTTTCCATGAGAAATTCTGAACTGTTGGCCAGCCTGTAATCGGCATTTAACGTTTCAGCTTAGCCAGCCGGTTAGCTCGTTTTCCCCTGGCAAGGCGGACGTTTTCGGAAGTTCAGACCGTGGAAACTCTCAGTCGTTAGCGGTTATTATGGTTAAACATGTTCGGTCCTAGCCATGACACGAGTCGTGGCTGCACGACATCGAACGAATTTACCATTTTAAGGCTAGTAGTCGAACTGTCATGCGATCTTCGATGTTGATTCAGTGTATCCTGATTGTTATGCTAGTTGACAAGAGTTTCCTCTTTACAATGACACCCTAAAAGTTGTCATACGATTTTTCTTGCCAAAAATTTAATCAAATGCACTGCACTAACTCTTCTTCTTTGGTCATTTATTTTTATACTAAATTGGCATTATTATCCACCGTAATAAAACTTAAATTTATTATTAGGATTATTCTTGACTGAACTGTCAAATTTATAGAAAATTTTTAATATACTTAAAATGATTAAAACTTTTTCAATTTATCCTCAGATAGTTTTAAGGCTGAGGCAATCGGATTGCTAGAGGCTACAAATCTTCAGTTATAGCACTAGGTTTACGGACGCTAACTGTATACCTATTTCTAAGGACACCTGTCAAATTGACAGGTAAAGGAAGCCACGTGCCTTTCTTCTTTTAACGATTAGTTTAATTTAAAAACAATTATATATTATATTAACAGTCTTAGTACAAGTCAACTAAATCTGTTACCATCGTATAATTGAAGCAACCCTTGCGTCAAATTGACGGGTTCCGTAAATCTAGTGATGAGCACTGCAGTACTTCGCAGTCTCCTTTTGCATACTTACGATGTAGAACAATGTATCCTCCTGTATAAGTTTGTATGTAATTGTATTAATTTATTTTCTTTTAATTATTTTTATTTTACTGTATTACTTCTTTATAAAGGGTGTGTACCTGTCAAATAAATAAATAAATAAATAAAATGAAAAAATTCTCTGCAAAACGATAAGCTAAAATTTCCTGATTTGATAAAGGGACTTTATCTTGCAAGGAGACTGCAAGAGTCACGTTGATTTCTTCAAATTTTGTAGTATAGTAAATTTAGTTACCCTGATGGTGAAGATTTATGATTATAGGTGCCACTACTCGATAATTTTTAAGATATTTGCATTTGAAAATTTATCGTACGTTTAATTTAATTCTGCTTAGAGAGGTTGCCATGTAATAGTCTGATGTAGTGGCAACGAACTAGTATTGCTAGATGAACTTGCAATATTTGATAAAGGGATAAGGACACCGTGATTGGCTGAAATTTAGAATTTAATCGAGAAGGAAATATCGTGCTTTTTTACCACCCCGTTTAAATTATGCACAGAATCGCAGCTTGTCCTTGTGCCATCGATCCATTCCGTTGCTTTCACCTTGCAGGCGAAATAGAGGCAACATAATAGACGCTGAAAACGTTCGCGTGAATTGGAATAATAAAGATAAATTGTAGCTCGCAGCCAGGTAAACACCGGTGCATTTAATCCGTCGGGACTTGGAAATTGATACGGGTTTCTTTTCATGGGGAATTTGCTTTCAGCCGAAGGTAATTTCCTTGCTTTGCTAGCGTTCCTTCCGCCCCAATAACTGCCTCTAGTTTGGGCAATAATTAACGCCATCTTGTACGCAACGATTTTCAAATAGCCCGGTGTCCTCTTAACTCCTCTGTGAATAATTAGAACGGACCCCATAAACCGTATATATTTGCGTATTTTACTCGGAGTTTTCACCCTCGAAAAAGAAAATGGTGGAGAAGGAAATTCGACGAATCTGAATTTTGAGATGCAACCTATCGATAATCGAATTCGACATTCTTCGATATTTCATCAATCAAACTCCCCTTTGTAAAAATAATCCATCAACATCTAACTCAACGCGATCACTGTCGATTTCTTATGATTTTTATTTTCCGAGTGATACTAAATTTCATGACAGTCGTCACGAAAAATAAAAGACACCTGATATTTAAAACGACACCTACGTGTACCTATGTATAATAGACTATAGTAATTGGAGCGATACAATGAGAAAAAATTGATTTATATATTGTGCGTTTCTGATTGGATGAAAATCGGTATTAATTTTTCCAAAAACTGTCATACACTCTCGCTAATTCTAAGTATAAAAATTCTCGAATCAGTTACTTCCATTACTTCCAAAACTTTAGAATTAAATTAAAGATCGTATTATAATAGTTGTTAAAAATTTTGTAAGTAGCTATTATAAAATTAAAGCATCAGTGTCGCTTTCGTTAATAAAAGCGACCATAGTGCCCTCACTGTACATAAAATCGCCTATAGTGAAACTCTCGTTGTGTACTAGTCACAATTACGATTATCTGCTATCAAAAATTGGCCCAATGCTAATTTACTTTACAGACATTCGAAACTCCTCAAATTATCTGCACAGTCATAATCATAGAGGCTAACTTTGCCATAGAGGAATGCTTAAAATGGTAAAACTCCTCGAAAAGAGGGGAAAAGGGATATTTCCAAGTCAAGAAGACTTATATTCACCTCAGTTCGTTTAGAAATAAAGACTAATTTTCGCAAAACTCGCGCATGGACCTTCATTTCCGACTTCGGTGGTCGGAACCCTAAGCCTAATGTGATGGAACGTCGAACGGCGGATGGACGCGTAGGATAATCCAAATATTGTGTTACAAGTTAGCATTGGCCTTAATACAAGCCAACTTGGCATTAGCGAAACGATCCACATCTCCGGAACGGGGTGTTCGTTGTAATATTCATGCGCACTGTCAATTGTTCCACCGTGCATCAAATTCGTGTCACCGGAAGCCGCCAAACAACGAACGAGCGGCGCATTGTTATCGATACTGGACGCATTGTTTAGCATCGTATGCAACCAAAGATCGTCTCTCCATTACGTTGATTAATCTATCGCCAGTCGAAATTGGATTCATTATCCAGGCGAATTTTGATGCTGCTGGTTCTCTCGTCATCCTTTGTTCAGCCACACGAGTCGAACGATCCAGGCAAATCGATATTGCAACTTGACGAGTTGCATCTTCGTTCCCTGTCGAACTATCTATGCCTTCGGGTAATTAGAAAGCGAGATAATAATTCTAGGTCCATGCAGGTATCTACGGATCAACGTTTGGATCACGAACAGTGATGCATCTGTGATTTCCGATCTCTGGAATATCTTCGTTCGAATACGTCGATTGCGCTTTACCCTCGAGACAGGTCTCGCGAACGAGATGAGGTATGAAAGAGAAAATGAGAAGACAGAAGAGAGAATGGGATGCGTTTCGTCCTAGATCTGCTAGTGCACTCTTCAGCAAGGCTACCTTGACAGAAGACAGGTGTCTCAGTAATAGGACAAGACCTCCTATAGGAAACAGAGGTTTGACAGAGTTTAGATTTTATTAATTAGCGTTATTTAACATCCAGAAACGAATTGGAGAAGTTAGGTTCAATTAATAATGCGAATTCTCTTATCTTCACTTTCATCTTTAGACACACGTGTTAGAATGAGAAACGAAAGGCTTCTTTTATATTCCATCGGGGTCCTCGGGACCAAAAGCACGGAATCTAGCGTGCATCGGGGTCCTCGAGACTAAAAGCACGGACTCTAGTGTGCAATCGATCAGGAATCGATACTTGCGCTGTTCTGGCTCATAGTAGCGACTTCTGGCTCCTTAGTAGACCTTAAGTCAACAGTGAATAGTGATTGTTCCAGAAGTGTGTAATTTGTAACAATACGGCATTGAATGTGACGAGTTAATACGTGTTTGTGTCCCAAAGCTGTAGCTGCCTATGGACGTTCCACAAATCTGACGTCGGATTAATTAGCGGAATTGTTAGTGGAGTACTGTTCCTATTGTATCATGTAGTATCTATTAATCCCTAAAGAATGCACAGGAAAACACGCAATTATTACCTAGTCATTTGATCTTCTTTTGTATCTAAAACTGTCATTAAGCTTCGTAGAAATCAGAATAAACCAGTAGTCCTAAAAATAACTTATCCTGGTCTGCTATTGAATCCAAATGCCTCAAAGATCTCCCAGAACTAGGGATTAATTAATCATTGATAAGTATAAAAATTCTCGAATCAGTTACTTCCATTACTTCCAAAACTTTAGAATTAAATTAAAGATCGTATTATAATAGTTGTTAAAAATTTTGTAAGTAGCTATTATAAAATTAAAGCATCAGTGTCGCTTTCGTTAATAAAAGCGACCATAGTGCCCTCACTGTACATAAAATCGCCTATAGTGAAACTCTCGTTGTGTACTAGTCACAATTACGATTATCTGCTATCAAAAATTGGCCCAATGCTAATTTACTTTACAGACATTCGAAACTCCTCAAATTATCTGCACAGTCATAATCATAGAGGCTAACTTTGCCATAGAGGAATGCTTAAAATGGTAAAACTCCTCGAAAAGAGGGGAAAAGGGATATTTCCAAGTCAAGAAGACTTATATTCACCTCAGTTCGTTTAGAAATAAAGACTAATTTTCGCAAAACTCGCGCATGGACCTTCATTTCCGACTTCGATGGTCGGAACCCTAAGCCTAATGTGATGGAACGTCGAACGGCGGATGGACGCGTAGGATAATCCAAATATTGTGTTACAAGTTAGCATTGGCCTTAATACAAGCCAACTTGGCATTAGCGAAACGATCCACATCTCCGGAACGGGGTGTTCGTTGTAATATTCATGCGCACTGTCAATTGTTCCACCGTGCATCAAATTCGTGTCACCGGAAGCCGCCAAACAACGAACGAGCGGCGCATTGTTATCGATACTGGACGCATTGTTTAGCATCGTATGCAACCAAAGATCGTCTCTCCATTACGTTGATTAATCTATCGCCAGTCGAAATTGGATTCATTATCCAGGCGAATTTTGATGCTGCTGGTTCTCTCGTCATCCTTTGTTCAGCCACACGAGTCGAACGATCCAGGCAAATCGATATTGCAACTTGACGAGTTGCATCTTCGTTCCCTGTCGAACTATCTATGCCTTCGGGTAATTAGAAAGCGAGATAATAATTCTAGGTCCATGCAGGTATCTACGGATCAACGTTTGGATCACGAACAGTGATGCATCTGTGATTTCCGATCTCTGGAATATCTTCGTTCGAATACGTCGATTGCGCTTTACCCTCGAGACAGGTCTCGCGAACGAGATGAGGTATGAAAGAGAAAATGAGAAGACAGAAGAGAGAATGGGATGCGTTTCGTCCTAGATCTGCTAGTGCACTCTTCAGCAAGGCTACCTTGACAGAAGACAGGTGTCTCAGTAATAGGACAAGACCTCCTATAGGAAACAGAGGTTTGACAGAGTTTAGATTTTATTAATTAGCGTTATTTAACATCCAGAAACGAATTGGAGAAGTTAGGTTCAATTAATAATGCGAATTCTCTTATCTTCACTTTCATCTTTAGACACACGTGTTAGAATGAGAAACGAAAGGCTTCTTTTATATTCCATCGGGGTCCTCGGGACCAAAAGCACGGAATCTAGCGTGCATCGGGGTCCTCGAGACTAAAAGCACGGACTCTAGTGTGCAATCGATCAGGAATCGATACTTGCGCTGTTCTGGCTCATAGTAGCGACTTCTGGCTCCTTAGTAGACCTTAAGTCAACAGTGAATAGTGATTGTTCCAGAAGTGTGTAATTTGTAACAATACGGCATTGAATGTGACGAGTTAATACGTGTTTGTGTCCCAAAGCTGTAGCTGCCTATGGACGTTCCACAAATCTGACGTCGGATTAATTAGCGGAATTGTTAGTGGAGTACTGTTCCTATTGTATCATGTAGTATCTATTAATCCCTAAAGAATGCACAGGAAAACACGCAATTATTACCTAGTCATTTGATCTTCTTTTGTATCTAAAACTGTCATTAAGCTTCGTAGAAATCAGAATAAACCAGTAGTCCTAAAAATAACTTATCCTGGTCTGCTATTGAATCCAAATGCCTCAAAGATCTCCCAGAACTAGGGATTAATTAATCATTGACATCTTCATCTTGTTCTGTAGCTAAATCAATCAGTAAACTTCGTAGAAGTTACAGAGGATCCTCACCACGAATGTTGAAGTCAGCTTATCGGAAGTATCCTCGATGTAATACTGCTAGAAGGAACGAAAGGAAAAGGAAGAGCTGTATTTCATCCCGGGCCTGCATGTGGGCTCATCAGTAGGACTTTTTCTAGGTCTAGGTAGATTCGGAAGTTATATATATCGGAAGCGGAGGATTTCTGAGCACTTGCGAGAAAGTCCTCGAACCTCCTTGACGTTGGAATCCTTCTAGTAGTGAGAATGATGGTCGCTACATAGTTAACAATTTAGTCTTAGAAATCTACCCAAAATGGTTTCCAATCTGCATACCCCTTCGTGATACCCTAAACAGCCACTAAGCTTCATGAAAATTAAGGGGACCAAAGAAATTGTCAGGATCATGACAAATCCCAATGGCGTCAGACCTAATCTCGTTATTCAGACTCTCAGGCTAGAGCAAACGTAGGAAAAGGATACCTGGGCGAACATGCACTGTTCGGATAGAGTATTCTGGAGACAACAATCGTTTTACGTAACACGTAATCACGAATGAACAGCCATTTGCGTGGTTTCTCAGGGTCTCCTGGAAAATCGGTTAATTAATCAGCGCCAGAGCATGTAACGTTGTTTCGGTCCTACTGGAACCCCGTTAAAAGCGTTCCCCGATGCGTTCCACGGTGTCCTGGCAATCGCTTCAAAGAGTCTGCCTCTACTTCAGCTCGGTTCGATTCCGGCCTTTTAGAGCAAGGTGGACCAGGATTCCGCCATTGCTGGAGCAGGGTGCTGGACAGCGGCACAGTTTGCGCTCTTCATGCATCTCCGTTGTTTCTGCGTGGTCTAGAGATCGATTGAACGGCAGAGGGACCTGGTCTGATCCAATTATCGGTGACCAGGACGTTTCCACGAGGTTAGGGTTGTTAGTTGACGCGCTCGGCGCTGTGAAAGTAGATGCTTCCGTGGAACCTCGAATTCGTTCAAAATTACACTTGTAAATTAGGTATTTGGATGAAGAAAAATATTTTAGTTATGGGATATATAAATATATCGAATATATAATATTTAATGTTAAATATAGACGCTTTAGTGGAACCTCGAATTTGTCCAGAGGGAAAAATTGTATTTGTGAATTAGGTATTTGGGTGAAGGAAAATATTTTGATTATGGAATATATAAATATGTATATTGAATATATAATATATTATATATACTACTAAATATTGAATACTAAATATATAATAATGCATATTAAATATTGAATTTTGTGTGTGTAATAGATAATATTGAATATTGAATATTGAATATATAATATATAATACTGAATATTGAAGATTATATATGTGATATATAATATTGAATATTGAATACATAATATATAATACTTAACATTGAATATTGTATATGTAATATATAATATTGTATATTGAATATATAACATATAATTCCGAATATTGAATATATTATATATAATTTCAAATATTAAATATTGTATATGTGACATATAATATTGAACATTGAATACATAATATATAATACTGGATATTGAATACTGAATATACAATATATAATATGAATATTGTATATGTGATATATAATATTGAATATTGAATATATAATATATGATATTTAATATTGAATATTGTATATGTGATATATAATATTGAATATTGAATATTGTATATGTAATATATAATATTGAATATTGAATACATAATATATAATATTTAATATTGAATATTGTATATATAATATATAATGTATTTTACTGGATATTTATTATTGAATATACAATATATAATAGTGAATATTGAATATTGAATATATAATATATGATATTTTATATTAAATATTGTATATATAATATTGAACATTGAATATATAATGTATAATACTAGATATTTATTACTGAATATACAATATATAATAGTGAGTACTGAATATATAATATATATAAGTACAATCTTCTCCTTTCTCTTCGTTTCTTTTTTTCTGTCAATATTTCATTGACATTTTTCCTCGCCATTTACTAATGGATGAACTTTCGTTTCGGGTATTTAATAAGCATGTAAAAATTTTGTTATACTCATTTGTAATATTCGCTGAGGAGAAAGTATTTCTCATTTTTTTTAATTTTTCTATTTTTGTACTAAAGTGGAATAGGCGGATGAATCCTTTCGATGCCCCGTTTGGTGCACTGTTCTGTTTGTTTCGCCAATTATATTTCGTCGAGTCGTTTTTCGCGCGGAAAATTCCTCTTCGAATGATGGGATAGTAATTGCCCGCGGGTCGTTTCATTTGGCAAATTGAATATCCCATTGTTTACCGATCTACCGCGAAAGCTCGCCATTTTTTGATAGGCAGCTTTGGACGCGTAAATTTTTGTTTTATCGAGATTACATTGCCGGAACGTGTCTGTGGTTTTTTATTCCTGGATCGATGAGTCGAATCCAAAAGTGTTTGCTTTAACCCCCTATCACACTGGTTAATTTAAACGCGATAATATAAGAGTGTATTTTCTACGTTCCTTTTTCCCAATTTTAATTTAATTTTTATACATTCCTTTCAATCCATTATTATACTGACATCAACCAAATTACTCCTTCAAAAAATACTCGATTGAAGTACGTCTCGCTTTCAGAATATTAATTTTTCATACTAAATGATTTTTGAGAAAATTTGATCAGATTTCGTTCATTTTTTCCTTTTTAATAACAATTTTTTCCTCTTTAATAACAAAATTCAATTAATTGCTATTTATATTACAATTATAAATTAACAATCGTATTACAAATAATACAAACTGTTTCAGAAATTATTCGAATTTTAATTGTAAATTCCTAGAAAGAAGAATTTTAAATTGGATATCACGAAAAATACAGTGTTTGCGAATACAGGGGGTAACCAAAAAATTTTTATAATAAAACTTTGGTTTAAAATCTATAAAATATATATTTGAGCTGTTCACTGCACAAATTGATTAACTCCATAAAGCAGAAGCTGGAGAAATGCAATGAAATAATGTAGTTATGGCTATATCAAGTGTTTTATATTCAAATCTTAAATTTAAGATTTCTCTAAAAATGGAGTTCATCGACTTGTGCAATGAACAGCTCATTTATCCAATACCACCAGAGCCTCCATTTATCACCCTAACTCTAATTAATAATAAATTATATATATTATAATTATATTATAAAATAATTTAATGAAGATCCCAAATACCAAGAAACATCTGTAACCAAAATCCCCAATCTGAAACCAATTCGTCTGTCGAAATAATCTGATCGAGGCTAAAGGAAGCGTCCGAAATCCAAATCTTGTGCCAAAAACAGTCCATAAACCGATAACCTCTGTTACATCGATTGCTTCGTCTGAGCAAACTTCGCCACCCCTTGCTGCGAGGACCATTCTCTGAGACCGATTCCTTTCGCGAAATTTCGAAGCTTTCAGCCAGTCCATCGAAGTCTCAAACTTGTTCACCGGTCTAGTTTCGTGGTTGGTGGAAATACGGGGCGACAGGCTTGTTCCCGAAGCTTTTTACAGGCTTTTTGGGGTGGCATGTTGGCGGAAAAAGAAGAGAACGAGCCCCGGCCTCCAGGGACCGGTATCGCGGTTACGTGGCGACGTAACGCCTTAACTTAATTAGCCCGGCAAATTGTATAACGTAAGTTGCCGTAATGCACTTGGAGTTTACGGCTGCTACGGCACAGAGCCTCAGAAATTGCTCATTAATAGCGGCAATAACGTCATAATTGGCGCGGCACGCGTGGACCCTGCGCTTTGGCACGAGAAGAGACGCGCGCGACCAGGGTTGCTGAATTTTGGAAAAATTCCTGCAGCAAATGGAGGTGAGGGAGGATTCGAATTTATGGCTATCTCGCGAATTTTTGTGGATAGAGATGGTGACAAGATTGCGATTATTAGATAATATTTGATTGGCAAATATGAAGAATAAGAGATTTTATTTTATTTTAATATATTTGTTTATTGGGAGCTAAATGAGACTAGAAGTGAAGTCTAAACTTATTAAATTTAAGAGATTAGACTAATAACTGATCTATGATTATGCAACCTTTCTGCAATCCCTTATCCAGGAGGAAGGTCCAAGTGTTCCCATGAACTCACTTTTGAACTATAAAAATATCCTACTTACATACATTTAATAGCATCCTAGCATATAATGCTAAGCATAATAATGCTAATGATAATGATGATGCTAATTTATTGTGTTACTATAAAAATTGAGAAAATTGAGAAAATTGGTAAATTCTAAAATTGACCAAATAATGGTAGACCATAGTGGATTAGAAGGGAGAATATTATATGATAGGTAGAACGTATTATGGTAGATAGACCATAGTTGAATTTATCATGGTGAGATGGTAATTACCTTTATAGGAATGGAAATATTTCGAAGCTATTTTTGGATTTTTAAGAATCCTAGAATTTTCCAATTTTCGAGCTTCACAATTTAATATATATTTCTTAAAATATCATAATCATGCATCTGAATTTCTTTTCTGGTGGTCGAATATCTGAATTTATTGCTTTTATGGCATTATTAGTTGATCTCTATTTATTAAATATCGAAATTCACATGGGATTATAATAAATTTTTTACTATTCTATTGTTTTAAATTGTTTTAATTATTTAATTAATTATTTAGAGTAATTAGACTTATAATAAATTTTTAATCGATTTAGTATTTTTAATTATTTCGATTCTTGAGATTAAAGAATAAATAGAATTATAATAAACTTTCAATCGATTTTATTATTTTGAATTGTTTTGATTATTGAGATTAGAGAGTAATTACAATTATAATAAATTTTTCACTAATCTATTGTTTTAAATTGTTTTAATTATTTAATTAATTATTTAGAGTAATTAGACTTATAATAAGTTTTTAATCGATTTAGTATTTTTAATTATTTTGATTCTTGAGATTAAAGAATAAATAGAATTATAATAAACTTTCAATCGATTTATTATTTTGAATTGTTTTGATTATTGAGATTAGAGAGTAATTACAATTATAATAAATTTTTTATCGATTTATTATTTTGAATTGTTTTGATTATTGAGATTAGAGAGTAATTACAATTATAATAAATTTTTTATCGATTTATTATTTTGAATTGTTTTGATTATTGAGATTGGGAAATGATTAGAATTATAATAAATTTTAATCAATTTATTGTCTTGAATTATTTTGATTCTTGAGATTAGAGAATAATTAGAATTATAATAAATTTTTAATCGATTTATTATTTGGAATTGCTTTGATTATTTAAATTAGGAATCGACTGTAATTCGATTAAGAAATAGAGTTTGAAATTTCGAAAAATTATCTTTTCTCGAGAAAAGAATTTTCAAGCGATTTAATATAAAAATTGACCTATAGTGAATATAGTTAATTACAGATATATGTTCATCGTCGTTGTAGATTTGCATTAAATCGTAGAACGTCACGCTGCATATTAAATCACAGACTTAAACCGTAACTCCAAGACGTACTCGCAGCAAAATCCATGAATATCCTCTGTGTACAGAACCACAGTGAATGTTTGGACAGCTACTAAGCCCTTAGTGAAAGCAAATTTTAAAGTCTTCCACGTTGTATACTCAACCGAGTTAAAAAGGTAAACAGCAAATTGTAATGTCGAAGTTCTGTGCACACTATTGCAATGTTATAGCTACTGTAAGCTCTTGAGAATTTATCATTGGCCTTCTCTTTCGAATTCTCGTCGCACAGCATAGCCTCCATTATCCGAATCTCGAAAACCCGCCTTAAAATTATATAAAAATCGCTGAAATTGTCTAACATTGGAACTCGCAAAGTGTATCTAAATATAAAATACGCGAAGTATTAAGAAAATAAATAGATACGTGTACAACCATTATTATTTCAAAGATGGCCAATATTAATTTTACTAAATTTTAATAAGTTCTCAAGAACTTAGAGAAGAAAGAAGAAAAGAGAAATCTCATATTGACAATTTCGATATTAATTTGCAAATAGTGACAAAAATTTGTAGGAATAACTATATCTACATTCACTACCCTCTAAAATACCCCATTCATTCGACAGAGGAACTGTTCATACCACAGTTCGAATAATTCCAAGGTAGAAATAGCAAACAAGAATATTAAAAAAATAATAAAAAAGAAAAAGGGGAAATCTTTTATCGATAATTTCGATATTAATTTGCAAACAGTGCAAAAAATTTCTGAGAAATGTCTACATTCTCAACCCTCTAAAATACCCCATTCATTGGACACAGAAGCTGTTCACAGTACAATTGGAATAACTCCAAAACCAAAAATAGGTACCAAGCAATGCCATAATATTCTCATTCGTCATTACACTGTCACTACAAACGAAAGAAAATAATTAAAATTCCCAGCAAAAATCCAAATCCCTTGCCCAACACCCCACACCCTATTTCCACCCTTGTGCCAAATTCCAAATAACAAGTAGCTTCCAAAAAATCCCCAAATTATTTGACAACTGTCAAAGCAACTTCGCTGATTAAATTTTAATCCAGCCCAATTAACCCATCGATTTTTCCCCCTTTTTCGTGCCAAGTTCGAGACACGAACGCAGCGGCCATTACTCCGGCACGTGGCTAATAATTAACTAGGGACGTAAATATTTAGACGAAATTCGATGGCGCGTTTCTAGACTAATGCCGAACGAAATTTCGAGGATGGGAAGTTGGCCGGGCAAGTTCGGCGCGACGACAAATGGAACTCCGCGGCGGAAGTTAGGGCCGGAACTAACGCGAACGATACACTTGGTCCATTTCCAAAATTACGACGAACAGGAACTTCTGGCTTGGCGCGAAATTTCACGGGCATCTGAACGAGTTTCGCGCAAGAACGCCGTTACACGTCGATGGTTTATCGGCCGGAAGTGCAGCGCCGCCTAGTATCTTAGAGATTTAATTGACCCTGCGAGCAAGTTGCCGCAAAGGGAACCTGTTAACTCTCTGTGACCTCCTGCAAGTTTGACGAGAAGTTATGACAGCGGGAAAGAGCGAGTTGAGGTTGCTCGGATAAAGGTTATGGTTTGATGGGGAAAGAAATGAAGGAAGGTTATGGTTTCATTCGTGTGGTGTCGGGTCAGTGTCAGGAAGGTTGGATTACAGCACTGGAACAAGCAAAGATATTTGTACAAACGTATTGCGTGTAATTCTATTGCTGAGGAACGTAGTTGTCCATAGATAATTATCTGGTGCATGTAGATGAATCATTTGTAACAATAATAATATATATTATTATTGTAGTATGGTGAAACTTTATTATTATTATAGTATTATTATGGTATAATTAATTATTATGATAATAGTATAATATTATTATTATAGGATGGTGAAACTTTCAAGATTATGCAATACTATAATAGTGAAGTTATAAAATAATTAGAATATATTTATTGAAAACTTGTAGCATTGTTAAATTACAAAAATATTGCATTTTAATGCTACCATTATTTAAAAAATAAAAAGTGGAAATTAGAAATAACGTTGACTCATCCTAAGGTGATTTTCCATTTAACTCACTAGCGCCACCACGGCTCGTATCTCCAGTAACTGCACTGTAGACGCCAGAAGCGAAAGGTGTCTGAATGAGAGCAATAATTATGGCAAATGATTGATCCCTTATTTCTTCATTGAGTAACATAGTAATAATTAATTATTGGTTAAATATTTTTATAATTTTATTTCAAAAGAAACATGCGTAATAAATTTCTTTCTTCTTTTCTTCTCTTTTCTCCAATTATAATGCTTGGACAAGAATATAGCGGTGTATTGAATAAAACGAGTGTAGGATTTTTGGACCACGTTTATTTTCACGTCGACATTTCAGAACCTCGGAAACTGCTACAAAATTCGTGCAAATAAAAAATGCACGCTGCTAATGCAGCCATAACTCAGAGCAGAAACGAGATAAAATTCAGGCAGCATGAAACGACGCCAGCATTCGGGATATTTGAAAATTTCCCAACCCCAAATGTTAAAAACAGCATTCCCGCGATTCCCGATTACTCTTACCCAAAATCGTGTGAAAATAAATCCAAAGAATTATTAAACAATCATATTCCTCGTATCATATTTTACCCGAATCATTTTTGAACAGGAGAAACGAACAACTCAAATAGAAGTTAAATTCATCTTAATTTTTGCGTCAAAAATATTCTCGCAATATGCAGAAAGGGAATGGCGAAATGGAGGATTTAAATTCTCCTTAAAAATTCCTTAATTACATAATGAATCGAGTGATCAAAATTCCACCATAGGAACCATAACCAGAGCCAAGTCGTGCACGGAATAGCATAGTTACTGCCTCCATGGAATTGTCCAGGGAGGACCTTTTAGAGGTGGAGATAATTACAGGATGTGCTTGGATCCTGTTACACAGTGACTACGCTTTTAATGGCTCACCAACCGGCCACGCCACCACCATCAACGGGTTAATTGAGTTAGCCGAGCACTTCGTCATCTTCCCATCGAGTATCGCGATTCTGTTTCACCGTTGGCCCTTCGTCACTGGTTTTTCGATAAATATCGCAGTGAACGATAGATACACTTGACGATAATGCGAAAGAGTGGTTCGAAACACGCAAAGTGGCGTCCGAACGGATTTCGCCGACACTTTCATACGATTTTGATACCTCCACGATGTAACTAAATTCTCAGGCTCCTGTTCCTCGAATTTGATATCGGTGTAGGTTAATTTCCGAATGAAATATCGGATCCTTTTATCACGAAATATATAGGAATATTATAAAAAAAGGATAAGAATAGATTTTTAAGTTTCCAACTAGTATCATACAGTGAACCGAGCAACGAGTAGTACTGGATTTCTCCGCCAGGCGGTGCTGCTTTGTTCTGCGGTACGAAGCAGTATCTTATTACTTATTAGACATAATCATATGTTAATTGAAATTGTACAGTGGTTTACAAAATGTCATAGATTAAAATTTCTTTTCATTTAAAAAATATAATAAATAAAATAAAATATCGGATTTATAAATTATAAATTTAAATGTAAAAGAAAAATAAAATTAAAGCGATACTTTATCACCATTGTATCCTGAGTTACACAAAGAAAATAGGAATTAAAAATTATTTTTAATTTTAACTATTTTTTCAGTCTTCGTCTTCTCAAATTCCACGCAATCCTAACATCTCGACACAGTTGTGGAATTTTTATATTATCGGTAATAAAATGTGAAATAATTATTTTCTTCGATAGTAATATCGTTTACCATTTAAAAACTCGTTTGTTGAGCGAGTGTAGAGTATTGAAGGAAATCGTTCGATTTTTAACCTCATCACGAAGCGTAACGGACCACGCGGCGAATTCCCACGAGCACACGTGCGCCTCGTGTGCAGACAGCGATTGATTATAATATATGCACGTGGTTCGCGATAACCGAGGTCCGTTAATCGGCAAGCAAGCACGAAGCCGCATCAGTAGCCGCACGAACGTCAATATTTATTCGATAGATTTTCATTCAGTATGCCGACAGATACGCTCAATGCTAGCTCGTCGGGCAAACGTGCGGCTTTGTGGAATGCCTGGTACCACCCAGTCCATGCGAGCTTGATTAAGGCATTCAGCTAGCTGCAATTTTGAAGGAGCTGTTCGGTTAACAGCCTTTGCTACTTTACACCTTTGAATCGACCCTGAAACCCTGTTATATATTTCTCTGTATACAGCGGGACTGTGGCCTAAGCGAGTAGCCTAATTAGGGGTGTGGAAAAATTAGGGTGGCTGTGAAAGGGATTCTGGTTTATTTGGGTACTGAAATCTTTTGATCCTCGTTTCTCCTGTTCTTTTGTAACTCCAATTACCCTAATTTAGAATAATATTGATGATATTCAAGGGACTTTGTGCTAAAGCTGTTGGATCCCCCTAATCTATGAAAATCACTGAATAGGTGTACATTTGATTCCTTTTCCCATTTCTCCAATATTTTTGAATTTTCTTTGTTCTATTCTACTAGGTCTATGACTATTCTAAGTTATAGTAATAATATTTAAACCATTTCAGATTGACAATTGTTTTATTCCAAACATAGGAATCCTTTTAATCTAAGAATACCACCAAGTAAATGCAACTTCAAATTTAAAATGGTCATTTGACTCCATTTACAATATTTTAAATTTTCTTTTACCTATTCTTATGAATGTCCAATTACTCTAAATTGTAGTAATAATATTTAAACAATTTTATGTCAATAGCTGTTTCATCCATAACACCTGGATCCCTCTGATCTATGAAAATCACTGAATAGGTGTATATTTGATTCCTTCTTTAGTTTTCCAATATTTCTAAATCTTCTTTCTCGTATTCTACCGAGTCTCTGATCATTCTAAGTTATAGTAATAATATTTAAACAATTTTATGCCAATAGTTGTTTCATTCCTAACATCTAGGCCCCCTAATGTATGAATCTAATCATTGAATAGGTGTACATTTGATTTCTTTTTCTATTTCTCCAGTATTTTTAAATCTTCTTTCTCCTATTCTACTAAGTCCCTGACTATTCTAAATTATAGTAATAATATTTTAACAATTTCTGATTGACAATTGTTTAATTCCAAACACGTGAATCCAACTTTAGAACACCCCCAGGAACATGTAGCTTCATATTTGAAGTAATTATTCGAATCCTATTTCCACTTTTCCAATCTTCTGTTAAATCTTCTTCCCCTTATCTTCTTGAATCTCCAATCATTCGAAATTATTGCAATAATAATATTTAAACAATCCCAACACGTGAATCCTCCTAATCCAAGAAAACCCCCAAGAACAGATAGCTTCAAATTTTAAGTAATTATTTGAATCTTTTCCCACTTTTCCAATCTTCTACTAAATATTCTTCCCTGTATTTCCCTAAATCTCCAATCATTCGAAATTATTGCAATAATAATATTTAAACAATCCCAACAACTAACTCAAGAACACTGTTATACGAACTTGGCCAGCAAATTCAAAGTCCACGTAAATTTACCAAGAACGAAGTTCACCAAACGGTCAATGAACATTCTCACGCCACATTCAATCCCATTCATCCCGCATGTGAATCCACCCTAATTCATCAACCCTCTTGACCACGCTCCCTTAACGTTCCACGCGATGCTCCTCGTAAATCCTCGCCCTGAAAAGAAGCTCCTGCGAGCGAAACGAGATGTCACGATAAATGCTATACTCTGTCGCGAGGTACAGCGAGTGCAAAGCGAGAAAAAGTGTAAATAAGGCGGGAAAATTGTGGCGAAAGAGAGCGTAACGATCGGAAATATCGCAACTTGGCAAACGATAGAAACGCTCATGCGCGTCTCTGCATGAAATATACATGATGGTTTCGAGTGAACGCAGCCTATGATGTCTCCAGGGGATGATTTGCATGCTTTGCGCCATGAAGCGTTATTTAACGATGAATTTCGGTAACATCGAAAGTGAATTCTAAAGCGAAACTGCGTTAATACCGACGCATACGGATGTCGCGGGTGTCATAATTTTAATTCGATCCCGAATTTGTAATTTTCCCACACGAAACGCTGTTTGAAAACATTGACAGAGGGAAATTTCGTTTTGTATCGTATTTCGCGACTGCTGATTGGATCCATTGTCTGGTTGGGTGATTATTCGTGTTCAAATTATGTTTCATTGCTTGAGAGACTGTGTAACGTTTGGTATAAGATAGAAATTGGAAAAATGGAAAAATTGGTTCAATTACTAGTGGAATTAAATATAATATGTAGCAGTAAACAAGCAGTAAACAATTGATAAATAGAATTGTCGAATAAAGTATTTCTTGAATATTTTATTTTATTAGCGAAGTGGTACCTTTAGAAAATAGAAAATTGAACATATTTTTATAATATATAAATAAGTGCTTTTGAAACTAAATTTTTCATTAATACAGAAATCGACATTAATATTATTCGTAATACTAATCTTCGAAATATTAATAGAAAATTATTAGAAAATCGATTGAAAAATTGATTTTACTTAAATATATGAATTTAAATAACTCTCTGGAGTCCTCCTGGAATTAAATTTCCATTAATATTAATTATTTTTTAAAATTCAATCATTCGCTCGAAATACCTGAAAAATATTACTGTGAAGTTAATAAAAGAAGCACAGTGTAATTAACAATATTCATAAACAAAAATTCACTATAGGAGACTATATAAATTAGTATTATATATTTCTAAGGTTAACCTGAAAAATAATGAAATTTGAAGAAACGTGGGTCAAATGTAAAAATGCAAAATCCATTTGAACTATGAAGGGACTAAAATAAATACAAAATTTATGCAAAAATGGCCGATCATTGGTGCCAAAAAATTCTGCTATTCTGTCAACAGTCTAAACAATATATTTACAAAGTAATCTCTTCATGTATTATACAAGGAAGTTTAATAACACGGTCATGTATTGCATACCTTTGGTATTTTGGCAACATGGTATAGCCGATGTATTAAATTCAGTTTCGTTAAAACGGCTCCCTCTTCTTTAATTCTCCGCTCTCTCCGAGACGCTGAAATTCCGTTGGCATAATATCTCGTGGCCGTGGGTAAGAAATTACAATTTCATGAATTCGAAATCCGTTCCACGATGGCTTCTTCGCCGAGCAACTCGCCGCAGTTGGAGGATTCGTATTTTTCCACGCTCCGCAACAGCTTGCGCGGAATAACGTAGATAGAGAGGGATCGCATGCTAATTAGGCAGTTCGCACC
Source organism: Eufriesea mexicana (assembly GCF_001483705.2). NCBI lineage: Eukaryota > Metazoa > Arthropoda > Insecta > Hymenoptera > Apidae > Eufriesea > Eufriesea mexicana. The sequence continues at coordinate 330,550 of NW_016909379.1, read as the reverse complement.
CTCCTGGCGAGATCGCGCAAACGGTGTATTAATCTGGAATATTCGATTTTCGGTTTAGTCAGACGGGAGTGCGTATGACTCGAGTAAATTCGAAATTTTTAATTAAATCCCTCGGGTCGGTATGGCCGATTTATTTCGTGTTCGTGGTCGGAGGCGTCTGCTTTGCTCGAACGTGACTTCTGTTTTAGTTAATTGCGTTAGAATCGCGATCCCTGGGGAATTTCCTGGCAGATGTGACTATTTTTTGAGCTATTTTCTGGCTGGCTGCTGTTTCTTGGTATAATGTGTTTGCTATATTAAAAATTTATTTTTGACAGGTTTAGAGGGAATTGATTTGTATCCTGTGGTATAGAATATGGTATAGAAGTAGGAGTATAACAAATGGCAAGTGTAGAATTAAATACGACAGTATATTAAATTGTATATTAAATATTAAATTTATATTAATGTAGAAGTCTGAGGTATTTGGGAAATAATTATATAAAAGGTATGAAAGAAGGCTAATATTTGCAATAAATTTATGTTTAGTCATGTAAAAGTCTGAGGTATTGGAGAAATAATTGAACATATATATATTGTATAATATAATTGAATATAATTTAAATAATAATAATTTGAGAAATATGAGAGAAGTCTGAGATTTGCAATAAATTTGTGTTTAATGACATAAAAATTCGAGGTATTTGGGAAATAATTATATAAAAGGTATGAAAGAAGGCTAATGTTTGCCGTAAATTTATGCTTAGTAATGTAAAAGTCTGAGGAATTTGAGAAATAATTGAATATAATTTAAATAATAATAATTTGAGAAATATGAAAGAAGTTTGAGGTTTGCAATAAATTTATGTTTAATGATATAAAAATCAAAAATTATTTGAGAAATAATTATATAAAAGGAATGAAAGAAGGCTAAAGGTTGCAATAATGAAAGATAAACACGATGAATAATAATTTATTTATATTAGTAGTATGGAATAATGATAAAATATTTTCCCCTTCGCCTACAATATGGTGTGAGACGAAATACCAGTGTCACAGGCAAGAGGCGTAGTTTGTAGATAGAATCCAACGTAAACATCACGGTTCAGGCTTGTAGTTAATTTTCGTCGATGTTTTTCTGTCCGACAAGTCCCACCTTGTCAGTTTCGTGTTATTCTTTGTCATGTTCGCACGTAGTGTCTCCACGTGTGACCGACTCTGTTGTTCACTATGGCACGCGCCATCGTAACTCAAATAGTGAGGCATGTGGTTAATATGTGGAATCTGATATATTTTAGTAATAAATATAGCGTAGGAATTATTTTAAAAAAGTTTGTAATTTACAACGACGAAATATATGTATAATAAATAGCAACAAATACAATAATGTATCTACTTGTATTAGTAATACAAAATAATAATTAAATAATAATATATGAAATCTAATATATTGCAGTAATAAATTAACAGCGTAGAAAACATTTTAAGAAAGCTAGAAATTTACGACGACAATATATATTTATAATTAATAGCAATAAATAAAATAATGTATCTATAATTAGTAATACAGAATAACAATATAATAATAACATATAAAATTTGATATATTCCAGTAATAAATTAATATCGTATAAATAATAGCATAAGAAATATTTTAAAAAATTTCGAAATTGACAGTGATAAAATATATATATAATTAATAGGAACAAGTACAATAATGTACCTATAATTAGTAATATAGATTATTAATACAATAATAACGTATAAAATCTGATATATTCCAGAAATAAATTAATATCGTATAAATAATAGCATAAGAAATATTTTAAAAAATTTCGAAATTGACAGTGATAAAATATATTTAATTAATAATAAAGAATAATAATACAATAATAATATATTAAAAATGATATATTTCAGTAATAAATTAGTATCGCACAAATAATAACATAAAAATTATTTTTAAATATCTCAAAATTCACAGTGACAAAATATATGCATAATTAATAGCAATAAATATAATAATTAGTACTTATAATTAATAACACAGAATAATAATAGAATAATAGTACATAAAATCTCATATATTCTAGTAATAAATTAATATCGTACAAATAATACAAAAACTGTTTAAAAAATCTCGAAATTGACAACGACAGAATATAAGTATAATAAATATTCAATACTATAAAAATCTGACATAACCCAATAATAAATAAGCCTCCCACAACCATCAAAAAGAAAATTTCCAATAAACAAGGAAGTTAATAAACACCGATAAATCCCATAATATACTACACAATTAATCAACAATTAGTCAAATAAATTACACAGGAAATTGATAAAAATCTTATTAAGAGTCCAACATACCCCGATAGCAATAAATCACCCGCAAATAAAGATACGAAGAAACTAACAAGATTCGCCACTTCTGCAACCGCACAATCATCCCTGTATCGCCTCTCGCGTCGATTAGAAACATCGTCGCTCACCTTCTTATCATTTTTCTTACAGGACCCGCATCCCCATTACCGGAGCTGGCAGGATACAGTCGTTGCGGATACGCGCTGGTGCTGAAGGGGTTGGTTTTTCCCCAGTGGAAGAGGCGGCCACTGGCTGTCATCGGGACCAGGCTGTTCCTTTATCCAGGTAAGTGTTCCACGCGGGTTCCAACCATCCCTCCCCTATGGGGATAAGAAACCGTGGGTGGAAACAGCGTCACGAGGCCTGTCGAACGGATAAGAACGGGCTTTATCTCGCACCCTCTTTGCTGGATTTCTTACCGCTGCAATTATTGAAACGTATATCATCGCGCTGGGTCGGGGACGAGATTCCTGGAGCCTTGGAACAGGAGCAGGCCCAGGCATTGATTTCTTCTGATATACGAGGCTGACTTCGAATTTAGCAGCTGATATTAGGAAAGTTACCCTGAGTCGGGTGTCACGAAAGAGAGAAATGGATTAGAAGTTATTTTCATTGATTCCTGGACACTTTGGGCTCTGAGAATTTTTGGGGACCAAGTTCGAATACACTTTTGCAGCGAAAATAGAAATTTTGGTTCGGGGGCAAGGAAATTATGAATATTTTTATTTTTGGTTTTGTAAATTATATTTTTAATATTTTGTAAATCACCAGTATCTTCGTTGTGACAAGCATGGGGTGCAGAAGTTAAATTGTTAGGTTCGTCAAAAAATTCTGTAGCAAAAATTTAATTAAATATTTATAAGCCTGTTAGGGGGTTTGTATAAAATTTAATTTGTGAAGATTCGAAAATTGTGCTGGGGCAGGGGAGGAGGAGAATGCATCTTTGCAATGAAAATAGTAACTTTAGTTGGGGAACATGGAAATTACGAATATTTTTATTCTTGGTTTTGTAAATTAAATTTTTAATATTTCGTAGATTACCAGTGTTTTTATGGTGAGAAGTATGGGGTGCAAAAGTTACATTATTAAATTCGTCAAAAAATTCTGCGTCAAAATTTTAATTAGATATCTGCAAATTGTGAAGATTTGAAAATTATGCTGAGGGAAGGGAGGCGAATATACCCTTGCAGTAAAAGTAGAAATTTTGTTTCGTGAGATAGGAAAATATAAATATTTGCCAATTTGTATTTATTTTTGTTAATTACATTTTTAACATTTTGCAAATTGTAATTGCCTTTATAGTGAGAGGCATGGGGTGTAAAAGTTACATTATTAAGTTCGTCAAAAAATCCCGTACCAAAAATTTAATTAAATATTTACAAATTCATTAGGGGGTTTGTATAAAATTGAAATTGTGAAGATTCGAAAATTATATTAGGGAAAGGGGTGCAAATACACCCTTGCAGTGATAGTAAAAATTTTATTTCGCGAGAAAGGAAAATATAAATATTTACCAATTTATTTTTATTTTTGTTAATTATATTTTTAACATTTTATAGATTATCGTAGATGTGTAGAAATTACATTCTTAGGTTGATCAATAAATCTCGTATCAGAATTTTAATTATTATTAATTTTTAAAAATCTTGTATAAAATTTAAATTGCGAAGATTCGAAAATCATGTCACCCCATAAATAGATCTAATCTTGGAAAATTTTTTAATCGAAAGAGAGTGCAATATCACTTAAATTATTATTACAAATCAAAAAATTAAATCGTGAAATGGACTCGAAGAGTATTTCTGTAAATTTTTCTGCGAGGAATACGCAAACTTTGGGAATGTAATCCGGAAATCTCGTTACAGAAATAGCTCGCGTCGCATGATTCATAGAGGAGCTAAAGATTTTTACGGTCAGTCACATATGTACACAGTTTTTTACCGTGCTGGCTGCTGAAAATCGTAATTTAACTTCGTAATTTTCATTCGACGATGAAAACTTCCGTAAACTCGTTTCGAGGAAGTTTCAACTTATAAATCTCGTTCCTTCTTTCCTTCGACTCCGCTTCTCTCGATTGTTTCCCCGTCTTCTGTCCGCGACTTTTATAGTTCCAACTTCCGACGAAAGCATCAAGTGTTCCCGTTTTATATAAAACTAATCTTCAAAAAAAGAAAACTGAAAGAAAGGAAAGAAAGGAAAATTCGTAGCAGCCAATGTCGAGAAAATTTATACAGTTTAGGTTGACTACTAACAACCTTAGATTGGCTACTGTAAATTGGAAAATTAATAGGAGAAATTGTAATATGAATTTCACAAGAGCTTGAAATTGAATATTTTCATCAACGAACTTCGTGTTCTCGTTAGTACTACACTTTTAGAAGCTACAAATAATTTTCATAAAATTTAAAAAAATAATTTTGGTGAAATTTCAATTAGGCTAGAGGGGGAAATATTCGTACAGGGACCTTAACACGTTGACTGTCATGGTGGTCGTCAATGATCGGTGTTTATCTCCTCAGTAGGGCCATGGTGGTCACCAGTGTCCAGGGATATTAATTTTTAAAATTTCTATTTGTTTTATTATAACTATTTCTTGGAAATTTGAGCAACGTAAATAAATAGCGAACTTTGAATAGAAAATATTAATAATTTATTAATAGAATAATAATGAAATAATTAATAAACATTAATTTTTGTACCATATTGTTTGATAATTCATTATTATATCCTGAGAATAATGGAAATTTTCTCGTGGCTCCCTGAGTGTATTATATAAAATCTTCGTGGCAATCAAAATATTAAATTAAATTAGTTATTTATTTCATAAAATGAATATTTTTCGTAATATAACTTGTTTGAGAACCCATAGATATTACTGTGAATATTACAAATTAGAGAGAAAGTTGAAATTTGTTGAACTCGACACGATTTGTAGAAATTAATTTTTCAAAAATATCGATTGAAATATTAAGAATTTATAAATTAGCCATCCCCATATACTTGCCATACCTAACCTGTAGAACCTACGAGTATCCCTATACTAATTACGAGGCGCGATTAAAATATTATCAAGTGTTCCCAAACTTTGAAAAATTAATTTTCCAAAAATATCGTTTGAAGTATTAAAAATTTGTAAATTAGCCATCCTCATATACTTGTCATACCTAACCGTAGAACCTACAAGTAACCCTATAGTAATCACAAGGCGCGATTAGATCGGTATCGAGAGTTTTCAAATTTTGAAAAATTAATTTTCCAAAAATATGGATTGAAATATTAAGAATTTATAAATTAGCCATCCCCATACACTTGCCATATCTGACCTGTATAACCTACAAGTAACCCTATAGTAATCACGAGGCGCGATTAGAACAGTATCGAGGGTTCTCAAATTTAGAAAAATTAATTTTCCAAAAATATTCAAAATTTATAAACTAACCATCTCCATACACTTGCCAATTAGGCTACTGTAATTATCTTTAAGCAGGCTACCTCGCGAAGCCTTCAAATATCCCAATATTAATCAGACATGTCTTTCGAAGCTCTATTTATTCTCCCAAATTTATCTTCCGGAAATATATTTTTAATTAAAAATTCATTCGTTATTCAGACGGAATCGCAGTCTAAATCTCGGCTATGAAAGTGGGAATAAATTCCTGCCCGCGTTGGAGCCGGGATGCAACAAAATCTCGCGATAGGAGATCGCAGATAGAAGCATCTCGTGGAAAGAAAACATCCCTCAGCTCGAATCTCGGATATCGAGCCAGGCGATTTATGTTCGGCTTTGATTTATCCGCCGGAAGTGCCGTTAGACCGGTTACGCCAATCAATTGTCGGATTCATAGCCGCGCTGGTCGGACCTTAGCTGAGATACAAGTAACCCCCTGACTGATAAGTGAACTTTAAATTGGATTTCTTCCGAAAATTCCGAAGAAGAAGAATCCCGAGTCGTCGACTGGTCAGATAAGAAATTGTCATCGCGAATGGGAGCATGAGATTCGCCGATTCCTCGCTGTGATCCGAGTAAACAGTATTTTATCGTCCAGTTGTCTGACATTTGTCAATATTAGTTTACAAATTTTCCAATGTCGTGATATTGCGATGAAACGAGTCATAAAGAAAGAAGAACAGGGAAAAAGAGAGAGAGAGAGAGGGAGAGGATGTGGAGAATGAAGGAAAAAGGAAAGAAAGGAAAAGAAAAGTGTACTCTCTGACATAGCAATAGGATGTTCTAGGGAACTAGAGTCTGGTAAGGCTAGTGACACATTCTAGTAAGCTCAGAAGGTTAGATAGGTGAAGACTAATTTAGTGTTTGGTGTATATACGTCATTTTGATGGTAATTATAGTAATCCAATAGGTTTTGACCCCTCTATTTATGCAAAAAATGAGTTCACGATATTAGTCGAAAATATGAATAAAATTGTAATTTTTAATTAAAAACCTATAGGAATTGAAATAGCTATAGCAATCCAATAGGTTCTGACCCCTTTATTTATGCAAAAATATGCTCACCACGATATTAGTTGAAAATGTCAATAAAATGTATGATCTAACTCAGGTGATGATTTGAAAGAAAAATCATCAGCTTGTGAATCATGTGAGACTTCCTAGCAGTTGAAATGTACACACTGCAATAATTACATTAGGGAATGAGAACTACGCAATATAAAAGCCTCTTTAGAAGGCATTCTGATGGAGATTAAGACAACTCAGGACCTACTGCATTATCTAAAACGGATTCAGCTGCATAATAAGTTATGGGGAATTCCTCCTCTACTTCATGTCAATTATTGCATCCCTATTGCGGTTAGGTGGCCTCTTCGGTTGGGTAGCTCTGAAGGAAAGGAAAAGGATGGGATGCGTTTCTTCCTGGGATATGCTACTGGACTCATCACTAAGGCTACCTAGCAGAGCCTTGTCTTAGACTAGGACACTATTCAAAAGTCTGTAATTTGTACATATGGGAATAGGAGGGTTCAAAAAACTTGGTTCTTCTGGATATTCTCTGATGGTAGATGCATTTCGTCCTGGGGCCTACTAGTGAACTCATTAGTAAGGCTACCTAGCAGATCCTTGCCTTGGACTGAGATACTATTGAAAAGTCTAGAATTTGTATATATGTAAATAGGAGGGTTCAAGAAACTTGGTTCTTCTGGATACCCTCTGGTGATGGATGTGTGAACGTTGGTTGCCACGAGACCATAAACTCGACACAAACTTGTAATCGTTGATAATAATAGTCACTATAATAACAGACACGACTTTAAACAATGAATTAAAATATAAATAAATCAAACTCGCTATTGAGGTTAGACAGACTTGGTTGAAATCTTTCTTCCAGTGTACCACCCCTGGTCTAACTGGAAAGCTTCGTATTTAAAGATTCTTTAACACTAGGTTCACGGAGGCTATCTGTATAGCTATTTCTAAGGACACCTGTCAAATTGACAGATAAAGAAAACCACGTGCCTTTCTTTTAGCGATTAGTTTAATTTAAAAACAATTATGTATTATATTAACAGTCTTAATATAAGTTAACTAAGTTTGTTATAATTGGAGCAACCCTTCCGTCAAATTAACGGGTTCCGTGAACCTAGTGTCAAATAAATAAATTATTATTCCCATTTCTCCGACGAAAGTTCAGAATCTATTTCGAATTCGGAAATTACACCTAAGTGGGATACAGCTAGCGAGGAGCATTGAATATTACCATTTATCAGCGACCACTACACCGGACTCTCGTTGGCACCTTTTATGGGATCTCTCGGCCATTTTTCGCGAACGTCCTCCAGTTCCTCCAGAAGATAAAAGCACGTCAGTCCAGGGTGAAACGAAAACATCCATGTCTCGATTCCGTAGTTCTGCAAAGCCCTCTCACCCTCCCTTTCGCTCTACTGCTCGTCCACGAAACGCCATGATTTATCTGTGTCCTGCCCTTTATCCTTGTGAAACGATACTGTCACCATTGCCGAGTGCGTTTCGCGGATCAGGAATTTCTTTCCACGAAAGGATTTATCGCGGTGACGTGCAATTACGGCTTCGAACATCCGGATACATCCTGGCAGGGTTGATCGCGAAATGATATCGCAATGGCGCGTCGTTTCTCCATCGAAACGCTTCGTTTTTCGTTTCATTTTCTTTCCCGATGGATACAGAGACGGAGGATACCTCGGATTGTTGCTCCCTGCGACGTAGATGGAATTTTAGCCGAAACGTTTGGAGAATTGGTGATTGATTTGCCAAGTTTTCCGGTCTCGGTGTCTCTGCTTTTGCGACGCAGAAGTTAGCGTAGTGGGCATTTTGGGTTTCGTGAAATTGAAACAGATTAATTAATCAAAGGAAAGGAAAGTTGACTAAATTTTTGTTGAATTTGGAATTAGTGGTGGATGAAATTTAATAATAATATGAACAATTATTTGTTTAATTACAAAGATTATCAAATACAAATATTAGGTTGAAATGTAATTCATTTATCACAATCACATACTCACACGTCTTCTCACTATTATAACACTCAATTGCAACTAACTTATGCCAAATCACTCTCTTTTTTTTCTTTCTTCCTTCATGCATTACATTACATATACAATTCACACAACACCTCAATCATTACACGCATACTCATTTATCATAATAATCTGGATTTGTAATAATCACTCATCCCAACACATATATATTTATAAATCTTTGTAACCATTACCACAGGAATTTCGTGTGATATTTTCGCATTGATTATAATTCGAATTTTGATTTATTTATTATAATTACTTAATTTGTAATTTATAAAAATATATTAATGATTTTTAAAAAAGTCATTGATTCTAATTCAAGATTTTTATAATTATTAGTATACTCATTTCGATATTTTTTAGCTTCGAATTGTCGAATCAAGAAGTTTTCTTATTTAAGATAAAAATAATTAATGGTACAGATAGAATTGGAATTGCGAAGAATTATATTTTTTAAAATAATTTTTCTAGAAATCTCGAAAATTTTGTGAGATTGGAAGGATTGATCGTTACACTTAATGGCGTCGATAAGTCGTAATTGTTTCACTCGTGAAGCTATTAGTTTCCTACGTGGTGGTTGGATCAGGCCTCGATGAGGCCAGTTTCAAACTAATGACTGAATTGCTTCTCTGTGTTGCTTCCTAAACTGCTCTCACTTTAACTCTTTGATCGCCATTAAATCGATCTTCCTCAATGATCCAATAAATCTCGATTTCCTTTGAACGAAAAAATCTACAAACTGGGAAATAAACTGAAATTTGTTAGAAAAATTCAAAGAGATAAAGATATCAAAAAATATTTCAAAAATACTTCTAAAAAGGCAGCCTCTCTAAAAACTCAAAGCTTCCTTGGAAACAGAACCTAAAACCAGTACTTCGTACTAAAAATTCATTTATTCAAGCACTTCGTAACTCTTTTAACCACAGATATCGAATTCTACTCGAGAATATTGAATAACTCAAAAGAATACCGCTGAAAAAGAGGAAAAGAAGTAAATACTCTTTCCAAAAATAAATAAATAAATAGGAAAATAAAATGTTTATAAAATATACATGAAAATAGAGAGATAAATAAATGCTTGTAATGGAAAAAGAGAAATATATCATCCCCAGATCTCCCTCAAACGTCTCCAAGATAGAACCACCCCAAAGTCTCGCCACTGTCAATAAACATCCCTCGGACAGTGGACAGACAATCATCCCTTCTGCCTCGAAAAAGCCCCTCCATAAATCTCCCTGCCACGCTATAAGTCAAAGGAACACGAGGAGATCGCATTTCTCATCGAGGGATCCAACAACCTCAAGAATCCATCGGATAATCCCGCGTATGGGCGTCCACGTTCGGGCTAATCGCGCCTGTTCGAATCGATAGTCGTGCAGGAGCAACATGGCCGAGCTGTCGATCGTAAATTGGCCCGTGCGAAAAACAATGCACCCAGACACGACCTGGACCAGACGAAAAACCGGCTATCTTGTCGCCGATTAATCGATCGCCGGCACTGCCCTGGCCCGTTTCGAAATTTGGCGCGAAAAAGACGAAACTGGTGGCAGAAACCTAGAAAGAAAGAGACCAGAGAGAGAAAAGTATAACAAAACAGCGAATTCTCTCGAATTTTCAGAGAAAATATGCAGACAGATTTTCTGATTCGTATAAAATAGAAATTCCTATTTCGTTTTTAATGAACATTCGAAACCACGATTCCATGATACGAAAGTTAGTGTAACAGGGTATTCAAAATTAGATAAATGTAAAATGGCGACTGAAGATATGAGGAACAATTTAGAACCGATATTATTAATTGTGTAATATCTTTAGGAGCGAATAATTTATAAGAAAATTGTTGCCAATTGTTATTTAAATATCTAAAATCATCAGCTAATGATTTATGTAAATAATATGTTTCACGTAGATTTCTGAAATGTGAAAAGAAATATTTTTGAGGTTAGTGCACCTTTGATGAATGTGATAAATAATTTACCATTCGTATAGTTGACTAAGATCATCGTGAAATGCACTAAAAGTTGCTTCGTATATTAATTGCAAATTTTCTTGGAATCATAATAGAAAGAGAAAAAGAGGATTTAGAGATACGCGCCACTGTGCTACGCGACATGCACTTCCGATGGTGGAGACCTCTGTCGGCGCGACGCGAGAACGAGGGGACACGGCGGAACAATAGCGACCAGCGGAGACGCGGTGTTCCATGAATTTTAAGAGTCGATTGCCCGCGTGAAAAAAGAAAGGTGATGGAAATGAAAAAAGGAAATAAAAGGGAGGACGAGGTGGGAAAAGGACGGAAGTCGAACGACGCGGATGATTGGACGATGTCTTCGAGAGGGGCCATCAAAAGGAGAGAAGGAGAGGTAGAGGGCGTCTGTTTTCCATGGCATTGTGCGCCATTTTATAGCTCGGGAAATATCGAACGGTAGGAAACTCGATCCACGACGAGAAACCGATGATTTGATTCTAGTCACGTTCGGCAAAGCGACGTTCAACTTCGTTGTCATTTGATAAAAATGTCGGAATCAATGGCGCTAGCTATGGATTCGCAGTGGTTCCCCGTCCACTGTGGCGCCGATATAGGCCGACAAATGGCCGTGATACCGGTAAAAAGGCGCAAAATACCTTTGTAAATATCGCTTTGATCTGGCTTGAAAGCGTCAACTCCGATGGAAAATTCGCTCGTTTTGTGCCCTTTTATTCTCTCTTACGCCGGTCCGTTTGTGTGCCTGACTGTTCTTTTCGTGTCAAAATTACCGCGATTTTACTGAACAATGAGAAAAATATTGGAATAGAACGTTGAAACGACTGACTCTGAAAAATATGTACACCTAGTCTCGTTTCGTAACTCGTTAAATTAATTTTGAAATAAAATCATTTCTTAATTTCTACATGCGTCACTGTTTGTGATAATTTAATTACTCTAGGAAGATTGGTTTTCAATACTAATTCCTTTTACGGATAAAAATTAAACACTAATAATTGCTGATTAGATTAATTAACATTGTCACAATAAAAAGTAAACGTGGATAATAAATCACGTGGTATTACAGGAGCTAAATTTATGATGTACCTATGATGAAGTATCTATTTGACAAAAGATCTCAGTGCTATAGTGACTTTCACCACTTATGATAGATTTGGCTCTAGTAGAAGATCGCAGTCCAGCAAGAACCATCATGAACCAAAGTTAGTTTTGAGAAAGCATTTCGCTACTATGTCTGCCTGAGAAGCCTAGTAGAGTATTACAATACCATGAGTATCTTCGTAACCTGGAATCGAGTTCCGAATAATACCTCTGAACAAAGGAGCAAAAGAATCTGCTGCCATAATCTGCACAATCGAATTTCCAAATCTTCCATTCGATTCCACACCATCAAACGCGTCTCTGCCGATGCAGCTCGCTAATAGACCCCAGTTCAGACCTATCAACAACATTGGTTCACTTACACGTCTGCGCGAGGCATCCCAACAAAGCGGTACAGCGTGTCGCTAAAAGGCAAATTAAAAGCAAGCAACCTAGAAGCCGGCATCAAAGAGCAAACAGATCGACTTCGCCTGCTAATTAAGCCAAACGAACTTAAGCCGATGGAGATGGAAGCCGCGTAAATCACCGGGCGAAATTCACAGGAGCCTTTTCATCCGGCGTTGCGGCCGCGGAAAAGCCGTAAAGTAAATAAGTTGGCCGAAAGTGACGTGGCCGGAAGTCGGTGAACAGCGGCGGGACGGGATCGTGCTGGTTGTTTGCTGTTGATTCAGCACGCTCGCCGATGGCGAACACCTGTTACCGGCAGCTAGCCTGGGTTTAATCAAGCCCAGTGTCCCGAAGGAACGACCGTCAAAGCTTGTCTTCCTTGAAATTACGCGACGCCGCGGAAAAGGTGAATTTAGAGTCGACCACCGGGGCTCTTTGACGCGGGACTGGTGGCGCCACGGGTTCGCCTGCTGGCCGCACGCTCGGGCTCGGGCGGCCATCTTGGATTGCATTCGACGCCCGTTTCTTCGGGCCACGGCGCTGTCAATATTTGCCGCGGCAAATGTCCGAACCGAATGATGGAAATTTTGTGGAGGTTAGGTAATTATATATGGATCAAGTAAGAGGTCAGGAGGAGATTACTTTGGGATTTTAGTAAGATTAGATTGAACTAATAGAATACAATATTAAAGAAATAATGTGAAATATGATTAATTTAGTGTACCTTGATTAACTGTTCGGATAATTTAAATAAATTTGTTGATAAAAAGAGAACGAAGTACTTATCGTATTTTACAGTAAAAAGAAGCTAATAGTAAGTAAATTTCCAATTTCCAATATTGTTATTATTAAGTGTTAAGTCCAAGAAGAATAAAGCTTTCGCAGAAGTGTCAAAATTATATAGGGCATAGAATTTTATAGAATTGCAGTCTCTCAAGACAGCACGAACCACGGTTAAAATCGAAGCTTCTCGACAATCCTGCAATCCGATACAAAATTTTATAAGCGACACCGCTCCGATAAAACAAATTAAGCCGAGAGAGTCATGAATATTTGAAAGCCGCGCGATCTCCGTTAAAAAGTGTACAAACTTTTCCCTTTGACGCGACAGGTACAACAGCAGTCTCTACTTGCCGCAAAGAGAAACGGAAAATTTCATTTTCCCATGGGGATTCAATTATCCTCTCGTTTGCACGGCCACGTCCAAGCCCGCGTGACTACGCGCGCGAAGAAAATAAAACGCGCCTCGGTCGATTTGCGTTGGAAGTTATGAATTTAAATCGCCCGATGAATATTTATACGATCGTTCGGCTGTTTCTGCGCGCAGCCGCGGGGCGGCGCTGGTAAGAAACCCGGCGACGCTTAATGGCGGCGCGCGGGAACCGCGAATCGATGATCGTCGTGTCGAAAATCGCTCGTAACGTCCCGCAAACGCTAGTAAAACTCTTCACTGACTCCTGCGACGCGTTAACCTGCCAGAAGAAGACCTCGAGAATTTACTGCCGAATAAAATGGCGCTGAAAAGTCCCTCGAGTGTCTTCAAATGGAACTGAATCCTCGCTGACGAAATGTTCGATTTCTCATCGTTTGTTCAGTTCTATTACTCATTACCTACTCTTGAACTAATCTCCATTAGGTATCTAATGCATTAGGATGACTGTGATCAAATTTTGACGATGGTGTCCAAATCGGTGACATAGCTTTTCATATTTTAGGTTAGGTTATCTTCTGGTGACAACTTAAATGAGACAGCCTGTATGTAAATGTAGCTGATTATATCCATATTAATGAAATGAAATAATTATTTTCATTAGATAGTAGGTCTATTAGATAGTAGAAGCAACGACACCATCTGTTGTTCGTTTTTAACGACGTAACGATAGATTAGGCATACTAATCAGTCGCCATCTTGCATCCAATGTGGACAGTCAGAAAAATACAAATTGATCTTGTCTTTATAAAGTACAGGTGAACAGTGACATAAATTTTGAACTTTTGCTTCCCCTAATGCACACTCAGATAGACTGTGCTCTACTATGAGTTTCTGACATACACACATCGGTGAAATATCGTGATTATACCTGAACCAAAGTGTCCTAACCCAAGAATCCATCAGGATCTCGTTGTAAACGAGTCGAACAGCTTCAGAATCCTCGAATGGGTTGCTCGACGTATTGTTTTCCGATTGAATAGTGTTCAGAGTGAGAAGTTTGCTATTCGCGGGAACGCCTAGGCTACCGGGGAACCTAGCTCGCGAGCTGCTGGCGAGCTACTTCATGGCTAGAATCGGTGATCAGTTGTTTCATAGTACTTTTGAGTCTCCGACAGCTTCTATTGCGGTAGAACTTAGCGAACTATAGCGTTCGTTGTGGTTTTATTACTCGTGTATATGGTAGAATGGACGTTAGGGATAATGGAGTATTCAATTAGCACTCATGAGCGATGGGAGATGGAGATGAAGCATTTGAATTTAATAGACAGGGAACTTTATGGGATTCATAGAGCTTCTTTCGTTAGATCGGATAGTATATTTTCGTCCTTATTTAAATTTCAACGCGGACACGGTTGAAGATGGATGAGTGAAATATACATAGATGGACGGGATAGACAATGGAGGAGGAGGATTTCATTTAAATGGAGCAGATTTTTTACTGAATTTCAGAGCATATTTGTTCGGACTTTGAGAAAGAACCGCGATTGGAGTTTTAAGAATCTTTTATTTGCTCTCGAAACGAGAATTTTTATTGAAGTTTAAGGACCTTTTCCTTGAACTTTACAAACCTTATGGACTTGGCTGAATTTTGTTAATGCTTTTGCAACATCGAATTTCCTAAAAATTGCTGCCAATCATCTTCAGAAATTATTCAATTCTCCTTGAAGATTTGGAAATTTACCTCGTCGTTATTAATTTTGTAAAAATTAAAGTGCTAATAATATCGAAATTCTCGAAAATATATTTTTCCTGTACAGCGAATTAATGCAAATGGTGCCCAAATATTATTATAATAATTAATGCATTATTACACTACTTGCACATTCTTGGACTGTTCAAATTTATCAAATATTCGAATATTCAGGAACCAAAATTAATTTTTTAATTTGAATTTCAGCTCCAATAATTTTTGGAAGTTTCAGAATATTTTTAGAATTTTTAAAATGTTTAAAAGTTATATGTCTCGGTAATAAATTTCTTTTTCATGTAACGTACTTTATAGTAATCTATAATGTTTATATGATATAAACATTGTGTACTTCTGGACCAGAATATGCTAATATGAAATGTGAAGTGGGAATAATAATTGCAATTCGCGAGTTAGGAAATGTCACGTTATGTATGCAACATAACGTAATATATATACATAGCAATACAAAAAGGGTATTTTACAGTCTCCGGAGTGTCTTTCACTTTAACGGACTTAATTTTCGAGGCCATCAAAAAGTTTGATCCTCTAATGAGGGCTCGCTTAAATTCATTTAACCGGAAAAGCTCGAATCCCGTGCGATTTCCTCCGCTGGCAACTAGTTTTAGTATACCGTATAAATTGTAGGGATTTCTGCTTCTGGGAAATCGAGTTACTTCATAGACTGATTATCACAGTTTGATGCGGGAACATTACAAATAAGGATAGTCTAACTATCTAGTTCAGCTTATCTATCGGATTGCAGCTGTTTAAATGTTAAGACAAATAGGTATGTAGATATCTGGAATCCTTGAAAATAATCAATTTTACGTAAATTTTGGAATTTCTTCTGTTTTCCAGTTTTATTAAACCGTCATCAAATCTCTAAATTTTCGAATCCCTTTGAGTATAGCACATCACTATAATGGCATCTCTCTAAAAAAATAATAAATTTTGGAATTTTGGGAATTTCGTTTGTTTTGCAGTATTATTAAATCGTCATCGAATCACTAAATTTTCAAATCCCCTTGGATATAGCACATCACTATAATAACGTCTCTTTAAAAAATAATAAATCTTGGAATTCTCTGAATTTCCTTTATTTTGCAGTTTTATTAAATCGTCACCAAATCTCTAAATTTTCAAATCCTTTGAGGTATAGCACACCACTATAATAGTGTCTCTCTAAAATATAATAAATTTTGGAATTCTCGGAATTTTATTTGTTTTCCAGTTTTATTAAATCGTGGTCAAACCACTAAATTTTCAAATCCCTTTGGATATAGCACATCACTATAATGACGTCTCTCTAAAAGATAATAAATTTTACGTGAATTTTGGAACTTTGGGAATTTTGTTTGTTTTCCAGTTTTATTAAATCGTCATCGAATCACTAAATTTTCACATCCCTATGGATATAGCGCATCACTATAATGACGTCTTTCTAAAAAATAATAAATTTTACGTAAATTTTGGAATTCTGGGAATTTCGTTTGTTTTCCAGTTTTATTAAATCGTCATCGAATCACTGAATTTTCTGATCCCTTTGGATATAGCGTACCACTATAATGACGTCTCTCTAAAGCATGCTCTAGAGTCAAGCATCGCCATAGTGACTTCCTAGGCCATTTTCTAAAAGCAAGTACCGCTATGATAACTTCACTTTAACCATTCTCTCAGACCAAGCACGGCTATAATTCTAAACTTCCATCTAAATTAATCTCTATGACCGAACGTTATATTATTATAATGACTTCCCTCTAAATCCTCTTGGTTCCGGCGTTATTTAATATCTCGTAAGTACCTAAATCATGCTCTGCGATCAAACACGATATCTCTTTCTGAACCAGTCTCTAGAACGAAATTGTCTGCTTGTTAATTAATACGAGTTTAACTGAGACCAAAATCTCGAATATTTTGTGGAATTTTTGAAAATTTGGAATATTAGCGATTCACGAGATGACAAAAATTAGTCGATATATCATTCAATACAATCAATAATTCAATAATTCTATTATTCAAGAAAATGATTATTTTCTATACATTTTTTATTATAATTTGATAAGATTCCCATAAATATTAATATTTAAATTA